>NC_088239.1:82135810-82278310 GCF_036934945.1 Oncorhynchus masou masou | reverse complement strand
TAGATCAGAGAGGACCGGGTACCTACGCACTAACCCCAAGGTAGATCAGAGAGGACCTGGTACCTGCGCCCTAACCCCAAGGTAGATCAGAGAGGAGCTGGTACCTGCGCCCTAACCCCAAGGTAGATCAGAGAGGACCTGGTACCTACGCCCTAACCCCAAGGTAGATCAGAGAAGACCTGGTACCTACGCCCTAACCCCAAGGTAGATCAGAGAGGACCGGGTACCTACGCCCTAACCCCAAGGTAGATCAGAGAGGACCGGGTACCTACGCCCTAACCCCAAGGTAGATCAGAGAGGACCGGGTACCTACGCCCTAACCCCAAGGTAGATCAGAGAGGACCTGGTACCTGCGCCCTAACCCCAAGGTAGATCAGAGAGGACCTGGTACCTGCGCCCTAACCCCAAGGTAGATCAGAGAGGACCTGGTACCTACGCCCTAACCCCAAGGTAGATCAGAGAGGACCTGGTACCTACGCCCTAACCCCAAGGTGGATCAGAGAGGACCGGGTACCTACGCCCTAACCCCAAGGTAGATCAGAGAGGACCGGGTACCTGCGCCCTAACCCCAAGGTAGATCAGAGAGGACCTGGTACCTACGCCCTAACCCCAAGGTAGATCAGAGAGGACTGGAGGTAAGAAGTGCTACCTCTATATTGCACTCTGATACACCATGTTGAATGTAATGTATTGCTTATACCTATCCAATCTTCTAAGACAGTGGTTCCCCAACTACACCTCGGGGTCCCCTAGACGTTCCACCTCAGTGCCTTCATTCTGTAGTTCAGTGGTCCTCAAACCTCACCTAGACCTTCCATCTCAGTGCCTTCATTCTGTAATTCAGTGGTCCTCAAACCTCACCTAGACCTTCCATCTCAGTGCCTTCAGTCTGTAATTCAGTGGTCCTCAGACATCTTGTAACATTAACCAGTAGAGGGCAGCATACCTATCTTTACTGGTTGTGGTCACGCACCACTGGAGCAAAAGGCTGAGATTGCAAACTGGCACGGTTTCTCTTCATCATTTGCTTTGCCCTACTTCTCTCCAGCAGCAAACAGAAGACTCTTAATATAACTAACCAGGGAAGCCCCACTGACTGGCTGGTGTAGTGGTGGTCATCTGAGAGGAAGGAGGCACTTCTGCAGTAATGTTTCCACCTCCGTAAGATGCTTCAAGACGTTCTGCATCACTAATCTATGAAGGCGAGATGTGGGAGGACAAGAGAGAGGACGGGGAGGACAGAGATAGGGGGAGGACAGAGAGATGGGGAGGGAGGAGAGAGAGATGGGGAGGGAGGAGAGAGGACGGGGAGGGAGGAGAGAGGACGGGGAGGGAGGGAGAGGGACGGGGGGGGGAGGGAGGAGAGGGAGGGACGGGGAGGGAGGGAGAGAGGACGGGGAGGGAGGAGAGAGGACGGGGAGGGAGGAGAGAGGACGGAGAGGGAGGAGAGAGGACGGAGAGGGAGGAGAGAGGACGGAGAGGGGGAGGGAGAGGACGGAGAGGGGGAGGAGAGAGGACGGAGAGGGGGAGGAGAGAGGGAGGGAGACGGGGAGGGAGAGGGAGAGGGGGAGGGAGGAGAGGGAGATGGGGAGGGAGGAGAGGGAGATGGGGAGGGAGGAGAGGGAGATGGGGAGGAGGAGGAGATGGGGAGATGGGGAGGGATGGGGAGGGAGGGAGATGGGGAAGGAGGAGAGGGAGATGGGGAAGGGGGAGAGGGATGGGGAGGGAGGGAGGGAGATGGGGAAGGAGGGAGGGAGATGGGGGAAGGAGGGAGGAGATGGGGAGGGAGAGAGGGAGATGGGGAGGAGGAGAGGGAGATGGGGAGGGAGGAGAGGAGATGGGGAGGAGGAGAGAGAGATGGGGAGATGGGGAGGGAGGGAGAGGGAGATGGGGAAGGAGGAGAGGGAGATGGGGAAGGAGGAGAGGGAGATGGGGAGAGGGGGGAGGAGAGATGGGGAGGGAGGAGAGAGAGATGGGGAGGGAGGAGAGAGAGATGGGGAGGGAGGGAGAGAGAGATGGGGAGGGAGGGAGGAGATGGGGAGGGAGGAGAGAGAGATGGGGGGGAGGGATGGGGAGGGAGAGGGAGGGAGGAGAGAGAGATGATGGGGGGGAGGGAGGAGATGGGGAGGGAGGGAGGGAGATGGGGAGGACAGAGAGATGGGGAGGGAGGAGAGAGAGATGGGGAGGGGGAGAGAGGAGATGGGGAGGGAGGAGGGAGATGGGGAGGGAGGAGAGAGAGATGGGGAGGGAGGAGAGAGAGATGGGGAGGGAGGGAGAGAGATGGGGAGGGAGGGGAGAGAGAGATGGGGAGGGGGAGAGATGGGGAGGAGGAGAGAGGGAGATGGGGGGAGGAGAGGAGATGGGGAAGGAGGAGAGGGAGATGGGGAGGGAGGAGAGGGAGATGGGGAAGGAGGAGAGAGGGAGATGGGGAAGGGAGGGAGATGGGGAGGGGAGATGGGGGGGGGGAGGAGAGGGAGATGGGGAGGGAGGAGAGGGAGATGGGGGGAGGGAGGAGAGGGAGATGGGGAGGGAGGAGAGGGAGATGGGGAGGGGGGGGAGGAGAGGAGATGGGGAGGGAGGAGAGGGAGATGGGGAGGGAGGGAGAGGGAGATGGGGAGGAGGAGAGGGAGATGGGGGGAGAGGGGATGGGGAGGAGAGAGAGATGGGGAGGGAGGAGAGGGAGATGGGGGGAGGGAGGAGAGGGAGATGGGGAAGGGAGGAGAGGGAGATGGGGAGGAGGAGGGGAGATGGGGAGGGAGGAGGGGAGATGGGGAGGGAGGAGAGGGAGATGGGGAGGGAGGAGAGGGAGATGGGGAAGGAGGAGAGGGAGATGGGGAAGGAGGAGAGGGAGATGGGGAGGGAGGAGAGGGAGATGGGGAAGGAGGAGAGGGAGATGGGGAAGGAGGAGAGGGAGATGGGGAGGACAGAGAGATGGGGAGGGAGGAGAGGGAGATGGGGAGGGAGGAGAGGGAGATGGGGAGGGAGGAGGGAGAGGAGATGGGGGGAGATGGGAGATGGGGAGGGAGGAGAGGGAGATGGGGAGGGAGGGAGAGGGAGATGGGGAGGGAGGAGAGGGAGATGGGGAGGAGGAGAGGGAGATGGGGAGGGAGGAGAGGGAGATGGGGAGGGAGGAGAGGGAGATGGGGAATGGGGAGGAGGAGAGGGAGATGGGGAGGACAGAGAGATGGGGAGGGAGGAGAGAGAGATGGGGAGGGAGGAGAGAGAGATGGGGAGGGAGGAGAGGGAGATGGGGAAGGAGGAGAGGGAGATGGGGAAGGAGGAGAGGGAGATGGGGAAGGAGGAGAGGGAGATGGGGAGGGAGGGAGAGGAGATGGGGGGGAAGGAGGAGATGGGGAGATGGGGAGATGGGGAGGAGAGGGAGATGGGGAAGGAGGAGAGGGAGATGGGGAAGGAGGAGAGGGAGATGGGGAGGGAGGAGAGAGAGATGGGGAGGGAGGAGAGAGAGATGGGGAGATGGGAGAGGGAGGAGAGGGAGATGGGGAGGGAGGAGAGGGAGATGGGGAGGGAGGAGAGGGAGATGGGGAGGGAGGAGAGGGAGATGGGGAGGGAGGAGAGGGAGATGGGGAGGGAGGAGAGGGAGATGGGGAGGGAGGAGAGGGAGATGGGGAGGAGGAGAGGGAGATGGGGAGGGAGGAGAGGGAGATGGGGAGGGATGGGGAGGGAGGAGATGGGGAAGGAGGGAGGGAGATGGGGAGGGAGGAGAGGGAGATGGGGGGGGAGGGAGGGGATGGGGAGGAGAGAGAGATGGGGAGGGAGGAGAGGGAGATGGGGAGGGAGGAGAGGGAGATGGGGAGGGAGGAGAGGGAGATGGGGAGGGAGGAGAGGGAGATGGGGAGGGAGGAGGGAGATGGGGGGAGGGAGAGGGAGATGGGGAGGAGGAGAGGGAGATGGGGAGGACAGAGAGGGAGATGGGGAGGAAGGAGAGGGAGATGGGGAGGAAAGAGAGGGAGATGGGGAGGAGGAGAGGGAGATGGGGAGATGGGGAGGGAGATGGGGAGGAGGAGGGAGATGGGGGGGAGGAGGAGATGGGGATGGGGATGGGGAGGGAGGAGAGGGAGATGGGGAGGGAGGAGAGGGAGATGGGGGAGGGAGGAGAGGAGAGAGGGGGGGATGGGGAGGAGAGGGAGATGGGGGGGAGGGATGGGGAGGGGGGAGATGGGGGAGGGGAGGGAGGGGATGGGGAGGGAGGAGAGGGAGATGGGGAGGGAGGAGAGGGAGATGGGGAGGGAGGGAGGGGGATGGGGAGGAGAGGAGATGGGGAGGAGGAGAGGGAGATGGGGAGGGAGGGAGGGAGATGGGGAGGGATGGGGGAGGAGATGGGGAGGGAGGAGAGGGAGATGGGGAGGGAGGGAGATGGGGAGGGGGATGCGGAGGGAGGGAGGGATGGGGAGGGAGGAGAGGGAGATGGGGAGGGAGGGAGGGAGATGGGAGGGAGGAGAGGGAGATGGGGAGGGAGGAGAGGGGGATGGGGAGGGAGGGAGATGGGGAGGGAGGAGAGGGAGATGGGGAGGGAGGGAGGGAGAGGGGGGGAGGGAGGGGGGGAGATGCGGAGGGAGGAGAGGGAGATGGGGAGGGAGGGAGATGGGGAGGGAGGGAGGGGGAGAGGGGAGGGAGGGAGGGAGATGGGGAGGGAGGGAGGGAGATGGGGAGGGAGGGAGGGAGATGCGGAGGGAGGGAGGGAGATGCGGAGGGAGAGGGAGGGAGATGGGGAGGGAGATGCGGAGGGAGATGGGGAGGGAGATGGGGAGGGAGATGGGGAGGGAGATGGGGAGGGAGATGGGGAGGGAGATGGGGAGGGAGATGGGGAGGGAGATGGGGAGGGAGATGGGGAGGGAGATGGGGAGGGAGATGGGGAGGGAGATGGGGAGGGAGATGGGGAGGGAGATGGGGAGGGAGGGAGGGAGATGCGGAGGGAGGGAGGGAGATGCGGAGGGAGGAGAGGGAGATGGGGAGGGAGATGGGGAGGGAGGAGAGGGAGATGGGGAGGGAGTCTGGTTCATCCTTGGGAGTAATTTCCAAACGCCTGAAGGTACCACGTACATCTGTACAAACAATAGTACGCAAGTATAAACACCATTGGATCACGCAGCCGTCATACAGCTCAAGAAGAAGACGCGTTCTGTCTCCTAGAGGTGAACGTACTTTGGGCGAAAAGTGCAAATCAATCCATGAACAACAGCAAAGGGCCGTGTGAAGATGCTGGAGGAAACCGGTACAAAAGTATCTATATCCACAGTAAAAACGATTCCTATATCTGCATAACCTGAAAGGCCGCTCAGCAAGGAAGAAGCCACTGCTCCAAAACCCCCATAAAAAAAGCCAGACTACGGTTTGCAACTGCACATGGGGGCAAAGATCGTACTTTTTGGAGAAATGTCCTCTGGTATGATGAAACAACAATAGAACTGTTTGGCCATAATGACCATCGTTATGTTTAGAGGAAATAGGAGGCTTGCAAGCCGAAGAACACCATCCAAAACATGAAGCACGGGGGTGGCAGCATCATGTTGTGGCGCTGCTTTGCTGCAGGAGGGACTGGTGCACTTCACAAAATAGATAGCATGAGGGTGAAAAATGTGGATATATTGAAGCGTCTCAAGTCTCAAGACATCAGTCAGTAAGTTAAAGCTTGGTCGCAAATGGGTCTTCCAAAAGGACAATGACCCCAAGCATACTTCCAAAGTTGTGGCAAAATGGCTTAATGACAACAAAGTCAAGGTATTGGAGTGGCCATCACAAAGTCCTGACCTCAATCCTATAGAATATTTTTGGGGCAGAACTGAAAAAGCATGTGTGAGCAAGGAGGCCTACAAACCTGACTCAGTTACACCAGCTCTGTCAGGAGGAATGGGTCAAAATTCACCCAACTTATTGTGGGAAGCTTGTGGAAGGCTACCCGAAACCTTTGAACCAAGTTAAACGGGGGATTTCAGGGGGGATTTCAGCAGGCAAGAAAATGGCCTTGCTGAAATCCCCCCCCCACTTCTAATTTCCTTAATTTTGTCAGAGTTAAATACTTTCTATAGAACAAACTTCACTTCAGGATAGGCAACATAAATGAACTATTAATGTATGCGTGTTATATTAAACATAGGCAAGCAATAAACATTTCAGAACAACTACTCGTCGAATAATACTTGGGACAGATGACAAATTTTGCCAAAGATTTATTTAGACTAATACACTTGAAACAAATAGTCAAACCGAAAACTGCAGATATTACTAGTGGCTCCCCTGCGATCAAACCACCTTAAATTAAATGAAAAGCAGCCTAACACAGAACCCAAACCGTCTGCGCGACACACGGGTTAAAATATCAAAAACAAACTCTGAACCAATGACATTAATTTGGGGACAGGTCAAAAAGCATTAAACATGTATGGCAATTTAGCTAGTTAGGTTGCACTTGCTAGCTAATTTGTCCTATTTAGCTAGCTTGCTGTAGCTAGCTAATTTGTCCTGGGATATAAACATTGAGTTGTTATTTTACCTGAACTGCACAAGGTCCTCTACTCCGACAATTAATCCACACATAAAACGGTCAACCGAATCGTTTATAGTCATCTGTCCTCCTTCCAGGCTTTATCATCTTTGAACTTATATGGTGATGCATCTAAACTTTCATTGTATTTCCACGACAACTGGTAAAACAGTTTCTTTCAATCACCCATGTGGGTATAACCACTGAGGAGATGGCACGTGGGTACCTGCTTCTATAAACCAATGAGGAGATGGGAGAGGCAGGACTTGCAGCACGATCTGTGTCATAAATAGAAAGGAGTTCTATTTTAGACGCTGGTTGGCGCGCGTGAGCAGTGTGGGTGCAATAACTGATTTCTAAATTTATTTTGCGACGTGTCCGGTCTGGTCAGCATGTAACGTGATCATTGACAGCTGCCTTGAAGGACACACATTTTAAATAATGCTTTCTGCTACTAAGATCAGTGGAACGTAGGCTAAACTGACAACGGAGTGAAGAGCAGAAATCTCAACTAGCAAGCAAGTCGCAGCAATGAATAATTGAGTGTGTGCGTTCACGCGAGAGGAGGAGGAGGAGGGGGGGTATTCTGGCAGGGGGGAGATTTTCGGGACAACGGCCACCAGATAGACAGTAAGAAACGTGCAGCAGTCATCAAAGGATGAAGGATATTGCAATGCTGTATTTCGCAATTTATTGGCTTGCAATGTGTCGCTCAAATTCATTAAAGTAGGACTATGAATGAGTAGGCTGAGCTCTTTCACACGCAACAAACAGATCGGAGACAAAACACACGCTGGCGTTTTACACAGCGAGGAGAACAGAGCAGGCGAGCCAACGTGGGCTCGGGGGAGAAATGATCAGGGCAAGCAGACAGAACCGTGCGCATAGGCTATATATCTGTATCTAGTAATGGATTGTTTAGAAATGCTCGTAAATTCACTAAAACTTTGTATGCATGCATGTATCTTCCTGTAGGTTTTCGCTCCAACTTCAGTTGTAGCCTAACTAATCTGTTTAATTTTATCAACAAACTAAGATTTGGAATCAGGTGCGCTAGATTCTTGTTAGAGTGAAAACCTACAGGGTGGTAAGCATTCCACGAATAGGGTTGAGAGCCGATAAACTTTTTTGTGAATAGTAAATTCACTTTCTGATCCATAAACACAGTAATTTGTAAATACAGTTCAGTTGCTGAAATCAGCAGGAAGAGGGGGCATTGTTATTAGGAAGGACGTCTATACCATGGTTCACTAAAATAGATTATTTTCACATTTCCTCAATTTAAATATTATGGGGAGACCTATACATTTGGCAGCCTAGCACGAGTTTATGCGTGTAGCCTCTAATCGTCTAGACAGAAATATATTCACGCCTACAATAAAAACCTCCCGTCATAAGAGTCAATTCAATTTGAAAAAAAAAAATGGAATTACAGGGGGCAGTTTTGAAAAACCAAGCACATGCTTGGATAATAATTACAAAACCAACGTCTCTAGCAATACCCATCCGAATAGGGCTCTAACATGACAAATAATAGGCTTATCAACGTGGAGTGCACCGCATCACCCCGTGGGATCCTTCAAGGCAGCACACAGCAGAAATATCACTGAAATATTCTAGTTGCTGTACACCACCTTCTATATTCAAACATAAACAGGCCTTTTATAGGCTACATTGATGAGCAAATGGGCAGCGTCATGCTCACGTCAGCCCTCTAGAACGCGAATGTAATCTTCCTAATAGGACTCTGCGAGTAATGGAGGTGGTGTGTGCGCGCATCTGTTTCAGTGTGTGCTGAGTCGACTCCTACGACTGCGCACAGGAGCCGGGGTCCTGCACCACTAGTTACAACTAACTTAGCGGTATACAAACAAAAATGGTTGCGATGGCAACGGTGCGGCAGAAGAACAGAGAGGCAGCAGAACCCACCGGAACCATGCCCCCCCCCCCCTTAGCATCGAGTCCATCCTCTGCCATCCACAGGCCAGAAATGACAACGAGGAAAGCTTTTTAAAAACAGAAGCTTCAAAAGGAGGCCAGAAACACGTTTCGTAGATCTCTACAAAATCAGTGATGTGAGTAATCTCATCTTTCTCATTGACCAGCCAAATGCATGGCTCACAGCAGTCTGCTCTCACTACCCATCCATAAAGAAAGAGGGAATCTGTAACACAGAGTTCCCCAACTGGAAATAACATGGTTTGAAACATACTTTCAGACCATTAAGGAGAGAGAGCGCCACCCACACCCAGAGAGAGAGCGCCACCCACACCCCGAGAGAGAGCGCCACCCACAGAGAGAGAGCGCCACCCACACCCTGAGAGAGAGCGCCACCCACACCCAGAGAGAGAGCGCCACCCACACCCAGAGAGAGAGCGCCACCCACACCCAGAGAGAGAGCGCCACCCACACCCAGAGAGAGAGCGCCACCCACACCCGAGAGAGAGCGCCACCCACACCCCGAGAGAGAGCGCCACCCACACCCCGAGAGAGAGCGCCACCCACACCCCGAGAGAGAACGCCACCCACACCCCGAGAGAGAGCGCCACCCACACCCCGAGAGAGAGCGCCACCCACACCCCGAGAGAGAGCGCCACCCACACCCCGAGAGAGAGCGCCACCCACACCCAGAGAGAGAGCGCCACCCACACCCAGAGAGACTCAACCAGCACCACCCCCACCCTCTCCACCCAAAAAGCCACATCCCCCTCAGTGCAGAGTAGGTTCAGACCCCTCCTCACCACCATGGCTGCTATGAGGGTGGAGTTCACCAAACTGGAGGGGGAGGTGGTCCTAAGGGTGAGCGTGAGCAAACAGCAACCAGACATCCCACACCTTAGAGAAGTCCTAACCAAGGTGCGGACAGAACAGGACAGCAGCACAGCTGAAAGAGGTCCAGCAAGAGAGAGCTGATCTAACAACGGAGGTGAGAGATCTCCAAAAAGACAGAGAGAGCAGTAAATAACAAGATGACCACACTGCAGGAGAGTGAGAGAAAAGGCTGCAGGACCTCAACCCCAGAGTCTCTCAGAGCCTTCAGTCATTAACACCTCTCTCAGACCACAGTAAAGTCACAGTGTATCTGAGAAGAGCAAAACCAAACCATGAAGCATCACGGCCCAATAAAATGACATGCTAATAAACAGGCCTCTAGATGGTGTGCAAACAGTACAGGAATCTACCAAAAAGCTATTAGTAGCCCCAAAAAAATAATACAATCCCTCCTGGACAACTTTTTAGCCTTAACGTTCTCCTACAGCATTGCAGGTGTAAATTTGGCCGTTTGGAACATAATCAATGTGACAAATTAGCCTCCTTGGCTAATCTAAAAAAAACATAAGAGCAACCACAAATAGGAGAATGAAAAATGGTTTGATAATGTTTGTAAAAATCTTACAAAGGCAATGAGAAATATCTAAAAATGACAAAAGAGAACCAGACAAAAAAATTATACACCTTCGATATGGAGAAACACTGAAGCAATACAAACACACCCTAAGAACAAAAAAGGAACAGCACATAAAATCAGCTGGATGGAATTGAGGAAATTAATCCATATTCAAATTCTTCCAGAAGTGGTTTAATTCTAAGTTAAAAAACAAACCACATGATGAATTGGCTATCCAAAATGGTGATATGTGGAGAAATCACTTTGCAGCAATATAACAAAGAGCCCAGAACAACAAGATATACAAAAACAATTACAAATCCTAGAATCAGCAGTCAAAGACTATCAGAATCCTGTCGATACCCCAATTACAGAAGAATAATTATTGGAAAAACTATGCAATCCACAACCCAAAAAGGCCTATGGTACTGATGGTATTTTAAATAAAATATACAGACCACAAATTAAAATTGGCCATACTCAAACTGTTTAACATTACAAGTACTTCGCTACACCTGCAATATCTGCGGATGTGACTCACAAAATTTGATTATCCTCATCTGCCGGTATTTTCCCTGATATTTGGAACCAAGGATTGATCACACCAATCTATAAAAATGGAGACAAATTTGACCCCCCAAAAATCGGAGGAATTTGCATTAACAGCAACTTGCGGAAAATGATCTACAGTGTCATAAATAGCAAACTACTTCATGTCCTTGATAAACACAACGTCCAGTGTAGAAGCCACATTGCATTTTTTACCAAATGACCACATACCCTCCACACTGACAAACAAGTCAGACAAAACAAAAGGCAAAATCTAATAGACTTCAAGAAAGCATTTGATTCAATTTGGCACAAAAATATATTTTTATTATTATAAACTAATAGAAAGTGTTACAGGAAAAACATAAGTTATTAAATCAAACAAAAACAAAATGTGAGGTTAAAATTGGCAACAAGCAAACAGACCTTTTCTCAGGGACGTGGCGTGAAACAGGGCTGCCCAATAAGTCCAACACTATTTAACATCTACATTAATGGAATTGGGCAAAAACATTAGAAGAATCTGCAGCACCTGGTCTCACCCTACACAACACTGAAATCAATTGTCTTCTGTACGCAGATAACCTGGTGCTGCTTTCTCCCACTAAGGAGGAGTTACAGCAGCACCAAGATAATCTGTACAGGTTCTGTCTGACCTGGGCTCTGACATTTAACCTAAAAAAAAAAAAAAATAATATAGTGCTATTCTTAAAAAGGGGTCTGGAAAATCAGTGTCACGAATAAATTATATGGACACTACACGTATCTAGGACAGAATATCAGCAACACTGGTTGCTTTCACATGGCTGTGAACGAGCTGAGAGACAAAGCAAGAAAAGGATTCTGCACCATTAAAAAGGAACATCAAAATTTCAATTAGAAACTGGCTCAAACATGTTCCATCAGTTATAAAACCAGTTGCTTTATATGGCAGCGAAGTATGGGTTCCACTCTTATTATGAATTTACCAAATGGGACAAATATCCAATCAAAATACAGTATGCAGAGTTTTGCACAAATTAATGAATTACATTTTATTTTCATGTCAAATCACCAATTGGCAACCCAAGGAATTAATTTACACAAAAAAAAAAATCACAATAGTAATTAAATGATAATTCTTCTGTCGACGTTGCAAGTGCAAAGAAACACTCAAAATAGAGTATATTTGGGCCAACACCACCACCTTTTTCAAATTGGGGGAAAAAATACAAAATTTTACAACTAAAAAAAAAAAAAAAAAAAACAGCACTACAATGTCAAGAGATGAAACAAGAGATGAGTCCCCTCAGCCAGATGGTTCTGAGGCTCAGTTCACTAACCCAAACCAACCCCTAGAGCCTCAAGACAGCACTCAGAAAATCTGGCCCAACCAAATTAATGACAGAGCAAAACAAAAAAAAATAATGGAGAGAGCGACCGGGGCGAGACGGGGAGAGCGAGCGACCGGGGCGAGACGGGGAGAGCGAGCGACCGGGGCGAGACGGGGAGAGCGAGCGACCGGGGCGAGACGGGGAGAGCGAGCGACCGGGGCGAGACGGGGCGAGGGAGAGACGCGGAGAGAGTGACCGCGGAGAGAGCGACCGCGGAGAGAGCGACCGCGGAGAGAGCGACCGCGGAGAGAGCGACCGCGGAGAGACGAGGAGAGAGAGACGCGGAAAGACGAGGAGAGAGAGACGCGGAGAGAGAGACCGCGGAGAGACGCGGAGAGAGCGACCGCGGAGAGATGAGGAGAGAGAGACGCGGAGAGAGCGACCGCGAAGGGAGAGACGCGGAGAGAGCGACCGCGGAGGGAGAGACGCGGAGAGAGCGACCGCGGAGGGAGAGACGCGGAGAGAGCGACCGCGGGAGGAGCGGCGGAGAGAGCGACCGCGGGAGAGCGAGCGGAGAGAGCGACCGCGGAGAGACGCAGCGACTGACAGAAAACAACAGGGAGACACACAGAGCGATGGGGAACCGAAGTGTTAGTGTCGTACACTACCGAACTGAGAAATGTATCGAGATTTGGGTCTACACACTTCAGTAATATGTGTATACAGGTGTTTCTCTGATAATTCTAGTGTGTAAATACAGTCTGACAGAACACAACACACACACACACACTTCACCACCAACCAGAACACATCCAAAGTTGAATGTGCCTCAGCTTAATCAACCAACCAGAACACATCCGATGTTGAATGTGCCTCAGCTTAATCAACCAACCAGAACACATCCGATGTTGAATGTGCCTCAGCTTAATCAACCAACCAGAACACATCCGATGTTGAATGTGCCTCAGCTTAAATCAACCAACCAGAACACATCCGATGTTGAATGTGCCTCAGCTTAATCAACCATCCAGAACACATCCGATGTTGAATGTGCCTCAGCTTAATCAACCATCCACACCATCTGCCTGTCAGAAACAACGGTGCTGAACGCTTCACCATTTTGTTGGGAGGCAGATCAGAAATCACTTGCGTCACAGCATAACCCCCCCCCCACCCCCACAAGCACAAACAGCTTTGGTAAGTCTGAGGAGTCTGAAGTGTCGTTTTAAGAGGGGGACAGGAGAGTAACATAATACCTCAGCTCTTGTCATAATCAGGTCTGAGGGGGTGGGGGGGTACCATCTGGGCACCAAGTGTGAAAGCTATTGGAGGGGGTTGCCATGGCAATGCAGATATATATATTTTTTGCATCCCTTAGTCCAAAGTGCTAGTCTGAGTAGTTAGCCGAGAAAGAAAGAGAAATAGAGACCGACCATTCTTCCTTGTGTATTACACGCTGTCTTGTGCATAAACTCTCCTCTTGTGCGTTACACAAGACAAAAATGGTTAAATAACCTGAGCGTAAGAGTCTGGTGTTTCTTAGCAGAGGACCCAAACGGTACATATGGAACCTTGAGACAGCCAATTGACGTGTCGCAATTTAAACAAATTCATTAGGCCCTAATCTATGGATTTCACATGACTGGGAATACAGATATGCATCGGTTGGTCACAAATACCTACAAATTTAAGTAGGGCCATGGATCAGCAATCCAGTCTGTATCTGGTGTGATCAACATTTGCCTCATGCAGTGTGACATCTCCTTCACATCGAGTTGATCAGGCTGTTGATTGTGGAATGATGTCCCACTCCTCTTCAATGGCTGTACGAAGTTGCTGGATATTTGGTGGGAACTGGAACACAACGATCCAGAGCATCCCGCACCGTAACACAACGATCCAGAGCATCCCGCACGGTAACATGTCTGGTGAGTATGCAGACCATGGAAGAACTGGGACATTTTCAGATTCCAGGAATTGTGCACAAGTCCTTGCGACATTATCATGCTGAAACATTTTATTTTATTTATTTTACCTTTATTTTACTAGACAAGTCAGTTAAGAACAAATTCTTATTTTCAATGATGGTCTAGGAAAAGTGGGTTAACTGCCTGTTCAGGGGCAGAACGACAGAGTTGTACCTCGGGGATTTGAACTTGCAACCTAGCCCACATAAAGTCCAACGCTCTAACCACTAGGCTACCCTGCCGCCCCGGTGAGGTGATGACGGCAGATGAATGGCACGACAATGGGCCTCAGGATCTAGGTCACGGTATCTCTGAGCATTCAAAATTGCCATTGATAAAAATGCAATTGTGTTCGCTGTCCGTAGCTTCTGCCTGCCTGCCTCATACCATAACCCCACCACCACCACGGAGCACTCTGTTCACATCAGCAAACCGCTCGCCCACAAGACGCCACACACGCCAGCTGCCCGGTACAGTTTGAAACCATGATTTATCCTGTGAAGAGCAGTCAGGTCAAAACCCCTGTTGAGGACGACAGGCATGCAGATGTGCTTCCCTGAGATGGTTTCTGCAGAAATTTTGGTTGTGCAAACCCAGTTTCATCAGCTGTCCAGGAGGCTCGTATCAGACCATCCCGCAGGTAAAGAAGCCGGATGTGGAGGTTCTGGTCTGGCATGATTATGTGTGGTCTGCGGTTGTGAGGCTGGTTGGACATACTGCCAAATTCTCAAAAACTACATTGGAGGAAGCTTATGTTAGAGAAATGAACATTGAATCCTCTGACAACAGCTATGATGGACATTCCTGCAGTCAGCATGCAAATTGTACGCTCCTCCAAAACATGATACATTGGTGGCATTGTGTTGTGTGACAAAACTACACATTTTAGAGTGGCCTTTTCTTGTTCCCAGCACAAGGTGCACCTGTGTAATGACCATGCTGTTTAATCAGCTTCTTGATATGCCACACCTGTCAGGTGGATGGATTATCTTGGCAAAGGAGAAATGCTCATTAACAGGGATGTAAACACATTTGTGCACACAAATTGAGAGAAATAAGCTTCTTGTGCATATGGAACATTTCTGGGATCTTTTATTTCAGCTCATGAAACATTGGGCCAACACTTTACATGTTGCGTTTAGATTTTTGTTCAGTGTAGTTAAGAGACTGAGGGGGAAGAGCGGATGCTAAGGTCATAAAAAAGTCAGATAAAATATTGATGCCACCAGCTTTCCCCAGTCGTATGACAAACCCTGCCACCTACTGTGTGTCGTTTTGTGTGTCTCTCACACACACACACACACACACACACACACACGCAGGAAAGCAGACCGTCTGAGTCGTCACTCCTCACTGCGGGATACAGGAGGGCTAAAGCACTTTGTGTGACGACAGTTTACGCACACACGTACAGACTAAAGGTAGTGGTATTCAAAGTTGAGGTCGGGAGGGAACATTTTGGGGTCACCAAAATGTAATAATACATTTTAAAAAGCACAGATTGTACTTAACAAATGTTTGAGAAAGATAATTTTTAAGAATTTTATTGATACGCATTCATTGGCTTCTCATATTAAATGAGATAAAAATGCAATAAATGTAAGATTATCTGATGTAAAAATCTAAATGTACCGATTTGAAGGTTGTGTCATTAGCGTTGGGGTGTGGTGGTGGTGGGGTGGGAATGGGGTCCCTACTAAACAGGTATAAATACCCCTGGTCTGGTCTAAGGTGTCACACACACACAAAAAAAAAATAGAGTATATTGATCTGTGGAGCAACCAACACGGCTTGTTGATGTTCAAACACCCTTGTGGATCTGGTCATAACCTGGACCACCCACACGTTGGTCCCATATAGCCCACATAAAGTATAAAGTTCAGTGTGGATCCGCTACACATGCCTACTTGGAAACAAAATGAGACTCACAGCGAGGCCTATAAAATACACACAACTCATGAAATATTACTGATGATGATGATGATGATGAAGAAACGCAGAGAGACAAGGAGGCATAAAAGCAGACGTGCTAGTTAAATCCTTCTGACATCCCTGCCCTCCAGAGGATAGCCGAGTGTGTCGTTGCGGTGACGGGTAACCGTGGAAACACTGATGACGTCGCGAGGAGGGTGAAATGAAAGGGTCCCCTTTCTGGTAATGAAGTGTGTGTGAGATTGTGCCAAATGACATCCTTTTCCATTTATAGTGCACTACTTTCGACCAGGTTGACCAAACGTAGTCCACTATAAAGAAATAGGGAGACATTTGGGACACACCCTAGGTTCCACCCCTCTCGGTCTTCCACAGGGGGGCCCCACATATGAGCGAGAGAGAGTGAGTGAAGGCATTGTCTGCGACATCAAAGGGCCTACATTCATGTTGTATTGCCAAAGGCCAGTTTTACAGCAAGTTATACAATACAAATATACAGTACATTTAACAGAGTCTGGCATTCAGTATAAAACATGTCGAAATCAGAATGGATAATTAGAGAAGTATCAATGAGTCAACTTATTCAAATGAATGAACGATTTCAACAGTATTGTTACCATGTAGACCTGTGTATGTTAAAAGGTACGAATCAGAACTCCCACAGTTGCCTTGTGTATGTTTCTATAAGAATAAAGGTCAGAATCAGGACTTAAGGCTGCAACAGAGGCTCTCGAACCATGAAGATGCTATTTTTAATCTGAAATAAAAACCTTTAAAAAAAAAAAAAAAATTCTCCCCATCTTTACCCATTGGTTCCTAAATGATGGCGTGTGTGGCAGGAGAGTCTTGTGTTTCCATTAGGCTGGCACACACAGGGCCCGAGCTCAGAGGCCATAATTGCACACCTCCTCCAGCTGCACTGCAATTAGTGTCTCCACAGGAGCAAAGCAAAGCGAGGGAGGAAAAAGAGATGGCTGAGGAATCAGAGAGAGAAGACCGAAAGAAAGACATAAGAGCAAAAGTGAGTGAGGGGGAAAAGAAAGAGCAAAACGTCTGAGTGGGGGATAGAAAGAGAGAAGTGAGAGGGCTCTGCGAGAGAGCAGGGGGGGAGACCGAGAGATGACTGAAAGAGCAAGACAAACACCGAGATAAGATCGAAAGAGAGAAGTGAGAAAGAAAGCATATCAAGAGGATGAAATTATTCTCGGACACAGACACAGAGTAGAGGTGAACAGGAAGTCAGCGGAGTGATTGAGAGATCGGTGAGAGTAGGTTATCATTTCAAATCACCAGATCAGCCATTCTCAACAAGGCCGGGGTCAAAAAAAAGTTCAAGTCGAGCTTTCAACTTCCTGTTGAGAGTTGTAATAGTAGAATGCACAAGGTGCAATTTCAAAAATGTTCTAGCTAGTGCTTCAGCAGCTTCCCTTTTGTTTTGTCAGTCACAATTACTATTGGGCAAAACATAAACCAAAACAAACTGCAAATGAATCACATGAGTTTGGAGTCACAGACTAAACGTAGTCATTGGGTGTTAGGAACATGAGACCAACTACTAAACTCGACGGGAGTCATTGGGTTTCAGGAACATGAGACCAAATACTGAACTAGATGTAGTCATTGGGTGTTAGGAACAGGAGACCAAATACTAAACTAAATGGGAGTCATTGGATGTTAGGAATAGGAGACCAATTTTTTTATATATTATTTTACCTTTATTTAACTAGGCAACAAAGAACAAATTATTTTTTTCAATGACGGCCTAGGAACAGTGGGTTAACAGCCTGTTCAGGGGCAGAACGACAGAGTTGTACCTTGTCAGCTCGGGGATTTGAACTTGCAACCTTCCGATTACTAGTCCAACGCTCTAACCACTAGGCTACGCTGCTGCCCCGAACTCAACGTTGTTATTGGGTGTTAGGAACAGGAGACCAAATACAGAACTTTCATACCTTATGAATGTCCAAATAAATGATGACTTTTGAGGGGACTTCATAGTGCTTTAATTTCTAAACGCTGAAACACTTACAGCGGCAAGAACAAGTATTTACAGGGATTTAACTGGATTTCTGCATAAATTAGTCATACAAATTTGCTTTTGATCATCTTAGCCACGACAACATCCAAACACTGTGTGCTTAAACTAATAACATACAAATTGTTGTATTTTTCTGGTCTATATTGAATACATAATTTAAACATTCACAGTGTAGGTTGGAAAAAGTATGTGAACCCCTAGGCTAAATGACTTTTCCAAAAGCTAATTGGAGTCAGGATTCAGGTAACCTGGAGTCCAATAAATGAGATGAGATTGGAGATGTTGGTTACAGCTGCCTTGCCCTATTAAAAAAAAAATCACACAATTTGAGTTTGCTATTCACAAGAAGCATTGCCTGATGTGAACCATTCCTCAAAAAGAGATCTCAGAAGACTGTTGATTTGCATAAAGATGGAAAGGGTTACAAAAGTATCTCTAAAAGCCTTGATGTTCATCAGTCCACGGTAAGACAGATTGTCTATAAATGGAGAAAGTTCAGCACTATTGCTACTCTCCTAAGATGCCTGCAAGAGCACAGTGCAGAATGATCAATGAGGTTAAGAAGAATCCTAGAGTGTCAGCTAAAGACTTACAGAAATCTCTGGAACATGCTAACATCTCTGTTGATGAGTCTATGATATGTAAAACACTAAACAAGAATGGTGTTCGTGGGAGGACACCATGGAAGAAGCCACTGCTGTCCAAAAAAACAAACATTGGTACACATCTGAAGTTTGTAAAAAGAGCACCTGGATGTTCCAGCGCTACTGGCAACATTTCTGTGGACAGATTAAACTAAAGTTGAGTTGTTTGGAAGGAACACAACACTATGTGTGGAGAAAAAAAAGGCACAGCACACCAACATCAAAACCTCATCCCAACTGTAAAGTATGGTGGAGGGAGCATCATGGTTTGGGGCGGCTTTGCTGCCTCAGGGCCTGGGCAGCTTGTTATCATCCACGGAAAAATGAATTCCCAAGTTTATCAAGACATTTTGCAGGAGAATGTGAGGCCATCCATCTGCCAATTGAAGCTCAACAGGACAATGACCCAAAACACAGAAGTAAAACAATGGCTTCAACAGAAGAAAATATGCCTTCTGGAGTGGCCCAGTCAGAGTCCTGACCTCAACCCGATTTAAAAGGCTGTAGGCATGACCTCGAAGGCGGTTCAACCAGACATCCGAAGAATATTGCTGAACTGAAACGGTTTTGTAAAGATGAATGGTCCAAAAATCCTCCTGACCGTTGTGCAGGTCTGATCTGCAACTACATGTAAAGATATAATTTAACTAATAACACACAAACAATTCTACTGTGTTTGTCTATTGTTGTGACTTAGATGAAAATCAGAGATTTTTTTTTTTTTTACTAATTTATGCAGAAATCCAGGTATTTCCAAAGGGTTCACATTTATTCCTTGCCACTGTAGGTATGAAAACACCCTCAAAAAATAAAAGTGACATTCTGTACTGTCACCTCATATCCAAAAAGGTGTATAGGAGCCAAATTATACTATTTTCTTGCTTTCTGGAGTTTGTAGTCACAAATTACATGTCATTGCATGCTAGGAATATGTCACCAAATAAAGCGTACACTTAATGAAGATACACGGTGGATCTCATTTTTGAATGACAGTGGATCTAACGGGTGTCTTGTGAATAGTTACAAGGGGAAAGGAAGGGTGATGAATGGGATGATTAGCTGGCCATGATGACTCTTACGATAAAAGTGCATCTTCAGGTGACCGGAGAGTCACGACACCCATTTAACATCCCATCCAAAAGACGGCACCCTACGCAGGGCAATGTCCCCTTCACTGCCCTGGGGCATTGGACTCGCCTTAGACCAGAGGAATCAGGGCCCCTACTGGCCCTCCAACAACACTTCCAGCAGCATCTCGTCTCCAGTCCAGGGACCGACCTTGCTTCGCTTCAGAAGCAAGACAGCAGTGGGATGAATGGTATACTACTGGCAGGTTTCACCAGAGGGGAGGAGAGATTATACGCAAGCAACTGGCATCTAGGTTTTATTACCGCCGAGTGAAAAGCTGTGCAAAGCTTAATTACCAGAGTGATCCTAAATCCAACAGGCAATTGCAGTTTGGCACATCTGTTCACCAACATGATATAGCCCCTTCTTCCACCTTTAAGACTATGGAGGACCAAAGAGAAACTTGCATGTGGGTTTAACTTAGCACTCCAGCTATCAGCAAAGCTAGCTTCTTATGCTGAAGCTGTGACATCACAGTTTGATAAGAGCACAGGAAGTCAAGTCAGAACCAGGAAGTAGATGTTAGTGCCTGCAATGACATTGTAACACGGGAAAGAGCAGATGGGAATCTTCTGATGTGACAGGAGAGGTCACAGTGACCGTCATAAGCTGGAGGCCAAGCCAGGGCTTTAGATCGGCTTAGAGGGGGACACCCCGGGTGCCAGTGTAGTCTGTAGACGTAGCCGGCTCGCGGCAGCTTCCAAAAGGCTTTGTGCTCGACGAGACCCAGCAAGGAGGGCGTGTCCAGGCGACAGAACGGCACAGCTACACCAACGCACCTCCCGCTCTGCCACCACCCCAACCCTCCAGGGGGTGACCCCCTTCCCCAACCCTCCAGGGGTGACCCCCTTCCCCAACCCTCCAGGGGGTGACCCCCTTCCCCAACCCTCCAGGGGGTGACCCCCTTCCCCAACCCTCCAGGGGGTGACCCCCTTCCCCAACCCTCCAGGGGGTGAGTGAGAGGTGAATGCAGTGGTTGGGGTAGATAGTTTAGAGGGAGGAGAAGGGTTAGAGAATGGTCTGTGCCGCTCATTAGCACAAAGTCAAGGCTGAGAGACCAGCCTGAGGGCACGCTCGCCCTCTCGTCTAGCCACGGCCGGCGCTGTGGATTGTGGGTCTTTAAACAAAGCCGTGGGGACAAGCAGAGGAGTGGCAGATGGAAAGGCCAGCGACAGAGGAGAGGGGACGGACAGTAAGAGAGAGAGGAGGGAGAAGGGGAAGTAGGACAGACTAAGGCAGGAAGAAAACACGTAGAGAAAGAAATAGGAAGTGAGCGACAAAAAAAGGATGAGATCGAAGGAAAGACTATTGGGGGGGGGGTGCTTTCAATCTGTATCCATTCATTTTGGTCCAATTAAAAGCAAGTCGAGACACAATAGAAACGTAAGAAGAAACAATTCACACTGTTTATAAAAAGGAGGGTGACAGTCAGACATCTGACTGAATATGCATTAGATATTGGGATCATTTGCTGTTCTAAGCCACAAAAACATTCCCAGAGGCCGAGCCACTAGCACCGTACAGGCCACATCAATATTAATGACAATCATGAACAATAACAAAGAGATGGAGCATTTCAAAGATGTTGCCTTATCAAATATGTGATCATGTCTCACGATATGCATTTTAAGAAAATTGCGTTCGTATTATTATCAACCCTATAATTTAAAAAAAGGTTATAATTATTCTGCTTAAGACTCCTGTACACAAGACCTAAACAACGCATATTACACACACACACACACACACACACACACACACAATTCTTGTGCATCTACTTACAGACACACAATACCTCCCTTGCAAATCTTTGCCAACATCAATAATATATATTCAATCACGTTGCGTCATTCTATTGTTTCCTATGGCATTACAATACTTTCCCTCAATATGGTCATAAAAGAAACTACGTTCAAATCATTTGTAAAAAATAAATAAAATTTAAAAAAGGGGTCCTATTCCATAACTAACCAGATTTCACCTCCTTGTTTTTTGTTGTAGACAATTAAATCCCCATCAAAATGAAAAGCAATACGTCAATCAGAAACAAATATGATCTTGGTAGGAGCATATGGATGTGGCATCAAAGACATGTGGTTCATATGTGTCTTCAAAAGTTTCACCCCAAAAAACAAAGGACAAACACATCTGATCAGCATCTTTTTATTTTTTTTTTATCTCTTTGATCCAGAATTTAAAAAAAAAATGTTTTGACATCAACAAACATTGTTCTCTAGCACCTGTATTCATCTTGGCTACCCGACAAAAACAAAAATGTTTACAGTGTGAAACGAAACTGTCAGCTCAATAAGAATGCCTTCTCTGCATGCCTGCTAGTTTCTATTGAAAAAAAATGCCTGAAGTCTTTCACCTGAAGCACAAGACAGGATCAGAACGATGTTCCGTCACATGACCCTTCCATTCACAAGGTATGCACACACAGGGCCCTAGGCGAACACAGCCAACCGAGCCTTAGCAAACCAGCGACGATTAATTATTATTTATTTTTTTAAATAGCTAGATATGGTCGTTCAAATACCATTTTCAGTCTACTTCATATCAGGCCTGATGTCATAGCGCTGAATATTTTTAATTGTAAATGTACGGCTTCTCTCTCCTCCCCCCCCCCAAAGAGAAGGGGGAAAAAAAGACTGTCATGACTCCTTACTCAATACAGCTCTGTGGAAGCCGGATCAGACAAGATGGATTATGTGGAGAGACTCAAAAGACGCACAAATGCGGCATTGCCTCAGAAAACCCTTTGCTCTCTGCAGACAAACTGCTAGCCACATACACACAGTCACCCAAAAAGACACTGCAGACAAACTGCTAGCCACATACACACAGTCACCCAAAAAGACAGAAACCCTTTGCTCTGTCTCGCTCTCTGCAGACAAACTGCTAGCCACATACACACAGTCACCCAAAAAGACAGAAAACCTTTGCTCTGTCTCGCTCTCTGCAGACAAACTGCTAGCCACATACACACAGTCACCCAAAAAGACAGAAACCCTTTGCTCTGTCTCGCTCTCTGCAGACAAACTGCTAGCCACATACACACAGTCACCCAAAAAGACAGAAACCCTTTGCTCTGTCTCGCTCTCTGCAGACAAACTGCTAGCCACATACACACAGTCAACCAAAAAAGACACACGCGCATCCAAACAGAAACAGTCACACACTTGGATTCTGTGCACCCTGGCCTTAGGCACCCAGCAACACACGACCGCCCAGTTAGACAGAAACAGAGAGCAGATGACCAGCAGCACTCACATGACTGCCTTTAACTATTCGATATATGTCAGGGGTGGTTGTGGAGTGGCGGGGAGAACAGGGATGGATTACTACTAAAGCAGACAGAGAGAGAGGTTAGAGAGCCGTTAGAGAGACACAGAGAGAGAGGATAGAGAGACACAGAGAGAGAGGATAGAGAGACACAGAGAGAGAGGATAGAGAGACGGAGAGAGAGGGGGAGACGGAGAGAGAGAGAGGAGGAGAGGGGGAGACGGAGAGAGGGGGAGACGGAGGAGAGGGGGAGACGGAGAGGAGGGGGAGGAGAGGGGGAGACGGGGAGAGAGGGGGAGACGGAGAGAGAGGGGGAGACGGAGAGAGAGGGGGAGACGGAGAGAGAGGGGGAGACGGAGAGAGAGGGGGAGACGGAGAGAGGGGGAGACGGAGAGGAGGAGACGGAGAGAGGGGGGAGACGGGAGAGACGGGGAGAGAGGGGAGAGACGGGGAGAGAGGGGGAGAGAGGGGGAGAGACGGGGGAGAGGGGGAGAGAGGGGGGAGAGGGGGAGAGAGGGGGGGGGGAGACGGAGAGAGAGGGGAGAGGGGGGAGAGAGGGGAGAGAGGGGAGACGGAGAGAGAGAGAGGGGGAGACGGAGAGAGAGGGGGACAGAGGTTAGAGAGACAGAGGTTAGAGAGACAGAGGTTGGAGAGAGAGAGAGCGAGAGAGGGCGAGCGAGAGCAAGGCTGGGCCTGACTGAAATGCTCCTCTCTGGTTCATTTGGACGTCAGCCAGAACCTTCAAAAACAGCTCCTAGAGGAAAACAGGAGGGGCGAATAGAGGTTAGAGAGAGGAGAGGATGAAGAGAGAAGAGGGAGTGCCAAGCACACAGTGAATGTGTGATGAGATCGAGGGCGTGATTGCGAGACAGCCAGGAGGATGTACTAGACAGAGCAGTGGTCAGACTGCCATGTACAAACACAATGAGACAGCAGCAGCAGCTTTTACTGGAGAAGGAGAAGAAGAGGGGGGAAAGAGAAGGACATACAGGGGAGATTAAACTAGGAGAGGAATAACACATGGGTTGAATAGAGAGGAGTGAAAGTGCACCAGAATGTTACGGGACGAGGGATTTGCCCTTATTGCCCTCCTGTAATCGTAAGTCATCCAGGACAAATGGATGTTTAAATGTTTAAATAAATACATGTTCTGAAACAATTAACACTTCAATGTCAGTGCAGGATCTGTTGATCATATCCACCAAATGACTCTGCTGAATCACCCGCCCCCAATCTCCACATACACTGTATTCCATTATCCCCCATGACCTTTAAGTGATGAGAACACTTGAAGGATTTGCATGGTCTGTCCGATGTCTGCAGTGGCTGTACAGCTGTGAAACGGCCCTCTGCAGAAGTCAGGGCATTCATAATTATTGTGCTTTGCGGAGCAGAGCTGTCATCAAGGAAGTGTTTGTGTACAGTACCTCCCGCCCCCACCTACCGGCAACCAATCATGTCACTGCGGAGCTATACGGAGCCCTCCGCATTGTTAAAACATTTGGGAGGCGCACGGCAATGTGCTACAGAACATCGGTTTGGACCCCGCAAACCACCGGAGGCGTCATACCCTCCCCTCCGTACGGAGCCTCTGGATCGTAGTGGCCCAGCTTTTAGACTACATTACCACACACACACACACACACACACACGTGTTGTAGCCTAGTGAGAGAATGAGGCTCAAACTGCTCGCCGTTAGTTCTGAATCAATAGCTCTGCTGTTGGAAGTCCCCCTCTAAGGTCCAAGGTGAAATTTCCAGATCTAGGATCAGCTTCCCCCCACCCCAAATTCAAACCTTAACCGTTAGATTGGAACCGGTGTTTTGGCCATGCACACCGGTAGTGGGTTTGGTGTCAAAATGAGAATGCATGAGCAGAAAATAACCCCCTACCCCTTCCACCAAGACAATAACCCCATACCCCTTCCACCAAGACAATATACCCCTTCCACCAAGACAATAACCCCCTACCCCTTCCAACAAGACAATAACCCCCTACCCCTTCCACCAAGACAATAACCCCATACCCCTTCCACCAAGACAATAACCCCCTACCCCTTCCAACAAGACAATAACCCCCTACCCCTTCCACCAAGACAATATACCCCTTCCACCAAGACAATAACCCCCTACCCCTTCCAACAAGACAATAACCCCCTACCCCTTCCACCAAGACAATAACCCCCTACCCCTTCCACCAAGACAATAACCCCCTACACCAAGACAATAACCAAGACAATAACCCCCATACCCCTTCCACCAAGACAATAACCCCCATACCCCTTCCACCAAGACAATAACCCCCATACCCCTTCCACCAAGACAATAACCCCCCCCATACCCCTTCCACCAAGACAATAACCCCCTACCCCTTCCACCAAGACAATAACCCCCTACACCAAGACAATAACCCCCTACACCAAGACAATAACCAAGACAATAACCCCCATACCCCTTCCACCAAGACAATAACCCCCTACCCCTTCCACCAAGACAATAACCCCCTACACAAGACCACCCCTTCCAAGACAATAACCAAGACAATAACCCCCTACCCCTTCCACCAAGACAATAACCCCCATACCCCTTCCACCAAGACAATAACCCCCATACCCCTTCCACCAAGACAATAACCCCCTACCCCTTCCACCAAGACAATAACCCCCTACCCCTTCCACCAAGACAATAACCCCCTACCCCTTCCACCAAGACAATAACCCCCTACCCCTTCCACCAAGACAATAACCCCCTACCCCTTCCACCAAGACAATAACCCCCTACCCCTTCCACCAAGACAATAACCCCCTACCCCTTCCACCAAGACAATAACCCCCTACCCCTTCCACCAAGACAACCTCATACCGACTGTAAAACATGGTGGCGGATCTTTGATGTTATCAAACAATTTTGCTTCCACTGGTCCTGGGGCCCTTTAATGGCATCATGAACTTGACCAAATAACAGGTTATTTTAGCCAAAAAACCTGGTTGCCTCTGCCAGGAGGATGAAACTTGGCCGCAAGTGAATCTTCCACCAAGACAATAACCCCAAAACACACATCAAAAATTGACAAAGAAATGACCATCTCAGTCACCGGACTTGAACCCAATTCAAAACCTTTTGGTTTGGATTGAAGAGGGCAGTCCAAATCAAATCTAATTTTATTTGTCACATACACATGGATAGCAGATGTTAATGCGAGTGTAGCGAAATGCCTGTGCTTCTAGTTCCGACCATGCAGTAATATCTAACAAGTAATCTAACCTAACAATGCCGAACCAGGCGGTGATACAGCCTGACAGGATGCTCTCGATTGTGCATCTGTAAAAGTTTGAGAGTATTTTTGGTGACAAGCCGAATTTTTCAGCCTCCTGATGTTGAAGAGGCGCTGCTGTGCCTTCTTCACCACGCTGTCTGTGTGGGTGGAGCAGTTCAGTTTGTCCGTGATGTGTACCCAGAGGAACATAAACCTTACTACCTTCACTACTGTCCCGTCGATGTGGATAGGGGGGTGCTCCCTCTGCTGTTTCCTGAAGTCCATCCACGATCATCTCCTTTGTTTTGTTGACATTGAGTGTGAGGTTATTTTCCTGACACCACACTCCGAGGGCCCTCACCTCCTCCCTGTAGGCCGTCTCGTCATTGTTGGTAATCAAGCCTACCACTGTAGTGTGGTCTGCAAACTTGACGATTGATTTGGATGCGTGCATGACCACACAGTCAGGGGTGTACAGGGAGTACAGGAGAGGGCTGAGAAAGCACCCTTGTGTGGCCCCAGTGTTGAGGATCAGCGGGGTGGAGATGTTACCTACCCTCACCAGCACAGGGTGGGGTTGAGACCCAGGGTCTCGAGCTTAATGACGAGTTGAGAGTACTATGGTGTTAAATGCTGAGCTGTTGTCGATGAACAGCATTCTTACATATGTATTCCTCTTGTCCAGATGGGTTAGGGCAGTGTGCAGTGTGGTTGAGATTGCATCGTCTGTGGACCTATTGGGGCGGTAAGCAAATTGGAGTGGGTCTAGGGTGTCAGGTAGGGTGGAGTTGATATGGTCCTTGACTAGTCTCTCAAAGCACTTCATGATGACTGAAGTGAGTGCTACGGGGCAGTAGTCATTTAGCTCAGTTACCTTTGCTTTCTTGGGAACATGAACAATGGTGGCCCTCTTGAAGCATGTGGGAACAGCAGACTGGGATAAGGATTGATTGAATATGTCCGTAAACACACCAGCCAGATGGTCTGCGCATGCTCTAAGGGCGCGGCTGGGGATGCAGTCTGGGCCTGCAGCCTGGCAAGGATTAACACGTTTAAATGTTTTACTCATGTTGGCTGCAGTGAAGGAGAGTCCGCAGGTTTTGGTAGCGGGCCGTGTCAGTGGCAATGTATTGACCTCAAAGCGAGCAAAGAAGTTGTTTAGTTTGTCTGGGAGCAAGACATCGTGGTCCACAATGTGGCTGGTTTTTCTTTTGTCATCCATGATTGACTGTAGACCCTGCCACATACCTCTTGTGTGTGAGCCGTTGAATTGCGACTCTACTTTGTCTCTATACTGACGTTTAGCTTGTTTGATTGCCTTGCGGAGGGAATAGCTACATTGTTTGTATTCGGTCATGTTTCCGGTCACCTTTCCCTGATGAAAAGCAGTGGTTCGCGCTTTCAGTTTCTTGCGAATGCTGCCATCAATCCACGGTTTCTGGTTGGGGAATGTTTTAATAGACGCTGTGGGTACAACATTACCGATGCACTTGCTAATAAACTCACTCACCGAATCAGCGTATTCATCAATGTTGTTGTTCGATGCTATGCAGAACATATCCCAGTCCACGTGATCAAGCAATCTTGAAGCGTGGAATCCGATTGGTCGGACCAGCGTTGAACAGACCTGAGCACGGCTGCTTCCTGTTTTAGTCTCTGTCTGTAGGCTGGGAGCAACATAATGGAGTTGTGGTCAGCTTTTCCGAAAGGAGGGCGGGGGTGGGGGGGCCTTATATGCGTTGCGGAAGTTAGAATAACAATGATCCAGGGTTTTGCCAGCCTGGGTTGTGCAATCGATATGCTGATCAAATTTAGGGAGTCTTGTTTTCAGATTAGCCTTTTAAAATCCACAGCTACAATACATGCAGCCTCGGGATATGTGGTTTCCAGTTTACATAGAGTCAAATGAAGTTCGTTCAGGGCCGTCGATGTGTCTGCTTGGGGGGGGGGATATACACGATCCGGTGCCGACAGAGATGGCTGCCTCGCTTCGCGTTCCTAGGAAACCATGCAGTATTTTGTTGTTTGGTGTTATTTCTTACATTGTTACCCCAGCAAATCTTAGGTTTTGTTACATACAGTCGGGAGGAACTATTGGATATAAGAGCAACGTCAACTCACCAACATTACGACCAGGAATACGACTTTCCCAAAGCAGATCCTCTGTTTAGCCCACCACCCAGGACAATGGATCGGATCCCAGCCGGCAACCCAAAACAACGGCGCCGCAGAAGGAGCGGTCTTCTGGTCAGGCGGTCTTCCGTAGACGGGCACATTGTGCACCCGAGCATGCTACTCGCCAATGTCGTCTCTTGACAACAAGGTAGACGAAATCCGAGCAAGGGTTGCCTTCCAGAGAGACATCAGAGACTGTAACATTCTCTGTTTCATGGAAACATGGCTCACTCAAGCCACGCTATCGGAGTCGGTACAGCCAGCTGGTTTCTTCACTCATCGCGCCGACAGAAACAAGCATCCCTCTGGTAAGAAGGGCGGGGCTGTATTTCTTATGATTAACAAGACGTGGTTTCATCATAACAACATACAGGAACTCAAGTCCTTTTGTTCACCTGACTTCCTCACAATCAAATGCTGACTGCATTATCTACCAAGAGAATTCTCTTCGATCGTAATTCAGCGCAGACAAAGAATATCAAGGATCCGGAGAGATTCTGTATGGATGAATGTGTTCCACAACTCAAAATACAAAAAGGCTCAGTGCCGGTAGCCTTGCAAGGCATTGAAAACGGGAGAGAAAAAAAAAGCACAAAGTTATTTTTTTTTAACAATTGTATTAGTATGAAAGAACAATTCAAAACCTGAGCTATATGGTATGCCAAAAAAAAGGGAATTTATTTTATACTGTCGTTTTTGCTCAACTTTATCAAGGGCGTCAATTTCAAGACCCCACTGTAAATCAAACTGCACAGTCTATAGACAGTCTGCTGGGATGGTTGGATGTTTAGATTATTCAGAGTACTGTGAAGTCTGGAAAAGGAGGATCTTCGTATAATGATTTAAAATGCCCTTATTTGTATGGCATGTTGAATAGAATATTTTAAAAATACGACACGTTTCGGCTGCATGGCCTTCCTCAGGGAGTACCAAGAAATAATACAATGTCCCCTTTTGAACAGCTTTTCCCAATTAGCCCTAATTGGAAGAGGGAGTGGTTACAAAATTGATTGGACACACCTAGTAAGCAATACTATACACATTAAAAAGTTAAATACTGTAGTTATGTTATCAAAAAATATAGTCTGCTATGAAGTCTGGCTTGACAATCATTTCAGTAAACAATTAATCTGCAAGGCAATACATTATACACGCTGTCCATCTTAATAGAGAATGATTCGGTAGCAGCTGCTGCAAGCACATTTGTGGAGTGACTGAGTTAGCATACTGCAACCTGAATTGACAAAGTTCCCATTGGTGGCCTAAATGGGATCACAGATTATAATGTGGAGTTGTTCATTGAATTGTCATCGTGGGTAAAGATTGAAGATGAATGTGGAACCAGAAAACTGTTGTGGGGTGAAAGAATATAGAGGACCATGTGATACTAAACATTTGTGAGAAACTTGAAGCAAACAATTGGTTTTCAGCTCACAAGTAGAACTAAGTGAAGATGTACCCGAAAAGGCAGTCACAGGTAAACAATCGAGTCAAAACCCCATTCCTCGCTGGAAGACAACTGGGCCAGATGTTACTGCTCGTCCTCCTCCCACTGCTCACAAACGCACCCCGTGGCTCTGCAGGCGTTGTTATGGCAACAGCTCGCAGCTCAGAATTTCAGGCAGGCTGCGTGGATTACAGAGTGCCGTTTGATGGTTGCCCGGAGAAAACAGCATTCCCTAAATAAACGGGCAGGGAAGAGTGGTCAACCCTGGGCCTAGGGAGGGGACATTGAGTGGATATTTACTAATACGCTGCGGCATCAAACAAGATGCTAAAGCAAATGGAATATTAAGGCTTTGGAGTGCATCTAAATTGTTGAAGGTCAGTACCTATCAGGGGTTGGAACCCGTTCAGGGAACAGAACCCAAAAACATGAAAAAAAAAAAAGTGTTCATTTTAAGGAACAGAATCAGAACGAAAGTCATCTATGCTGTTCTGGAACAGAACCGTTATTTTAAAAGCATAGGAAACAGTTAACGTTATTTTATGTTCCAGACATTTTTTCCCCCAGTCCCTCAAAAAAAAGTGCTTATGCAAAGCCCTCACTGTCACTCAAACTTATTCCGGTGTCTGCCTGCCTGCCAGCTGGACATCTTCACAAGGCAATCTGCCCCAAACCCCCCCAAGCCTAGTGACGCTACTAGCATGACGCGGCTAGCAGCCTAGTGACGCTACTAGCATGACGCGGCTAGCAGCCTAGTGACGCTACTAGCATGACACGGCGAGCAGCCTAGTGACGCTACTAGCATGACGCGACTAGCAGCCTAGTGACGCTACAAGCATGACGCGGCTAGCAGCCTAGTGACGCTACAAGCATGACGCGACTAGCAGCCTAGTGACACTACTAGTAGCCTAGTGACGTTACAAACGTGATTCAGAAATTAGAGAGAGATTTTTCCATTGGAGAAGAATGGATTAACCTTTTCAATGCTAGTTGAGAAAACTATAGTTATCACGTTTCACATTGGACTTATTCATTACAAAAAGGTGTGTTATTTGAATTCTGCTGACTGTTACCAGCACCTCACAACCCTGAGCTGCACACTCCACTCCCCATAACCCACATCTGGCGCCTGAGAGTCGAAGGGGTACCATAAACCTGCCTCTCAAAATCTCTGACCTGTGTGATAGGGATGTTACTAGGGGCCCGGACATCCTGCCCATCCTCTTGACTATACAGGTCCCACAACACTGTTAGTCTCCTTCAGGCAGTGGCAGAGATCAACGTCAAGAACTGGACTGAATCATATCTGGGCTTGTGGGATGGTGTGCGTGCCCAAAGTGAGATGTGTGACATTTATATGTACACACACACATTCTTAAAAATTCATTGTTGTATTATGTATGCTGACTCAGTATAGCTTGTAACCTGTAAAAATGTTCAGTGATTATATGTCATTTATACAGTCCTTGATGACTGTTAGTACTGCTCGACAGAGTGTGTGTGTGTGTGTGTGTGTGTGTGTGTGTGTGTGTGTGTGTGTGTGTGTGTGTGTGTGTGTGTGTGTGTGTGTGTGTGTATGTATGTATGTATGTATGTATGTATGTATGTATGTATGTATGTATGTATGTATATATATATATATATATGAGTCAGTGTATATACACAATTTCTTCCTACAGAACCACTATCAGTCCATTACCGTGCCCACTTTCATCCCCATGTTAATCTTCCTCGGTGTGTGTAAATACAGTTCCTGTGTGCGTTTCAACTCTTGGATTGCCTTATTCCCCTCTAACCGGGGAGCGGTGTCAGTGATTCACAAACCAGTAAAATAAGTAGAGGCGGGTAGATCTTTCAAGGCTAGTTAAGGATACTATAATTATCACGTTTCACTTTGGATTTATTAAAAACTAAAAAAATGTGTTTTTATTTGAATTATTGTGCCGCTCTGGACACAGGTGCTTGTTAGTTGTCATGACTTTACCCTGTTGGGTGAGGTTTATGACCCCCCATAAATACCTTTCCCCCCTTTCTCTCCACTCTACAGAATAGACTCTTGGAAAGCCCTTCGTTAACATAAAGAGTATGGTCACATCAAAAGGTTGGGGAATGGAACAATGTTTCCCTTTGTCAACCAGTTGAAAGTGTCCATTGGTACATAAAGAATATGATGTCAGATCAGTTGTTGTCTGGTATATTATTTCGGACGATAGCGCAACAAATTGTATCTTAGAAAGTCTACACATTCTAGTTATCAGATTCACATGGAATTGTTGTGTAATTTAAATATGAAACTGTGTGAAGATGAAATGTGATTTTAGCTTCGAAATAAGAATTATTTTCATAAGTAAACGTATGCTCACTCAGCGGCCACGCCCAAGGCATTGGTTGAGAACTATGAAACACACTCCTCTCCCCCAGTACAAAAGCCTGTTGATGGAAGTCAACCTTAGGACAGGAGTCTTAACATTTCTGGAACTAACATTTAAAAAAAATGGGTGAATTTCAACGTGGAGGTGAATTGACTAGACCAGCCAGAATACAGCGCGAGCGGATTATGGTATCAACTTTGAACTATTATTCACTAAAGAAGAAGTGATACATCCTAGACATCTAGTTATCAGCTGCAGTTGAGAATCTCCTAAGAACTGAGGGTACTTCAATGTACCCGCTTCTACAACAAAAAGACCAGAAAGATTATTCAGAAGGACAATGGCGATTTCTGCTGGCCAAGATTCTGTATTTACGGCAGCATAAGTTCAAGGTCCGATAGAGACCCAATCCCTTTGTCCTTCAGTCTTCCCGGTCAAGCCCAACCCCCTTCCTTTGTGTAACTAGCCGTCATACTGGGTTGCCCTCTAGGGGCTTTTCATGACATGATTAGTAATAGATTATACATCAATCCTGTGTATGTATATGTAATTCTGTGTGATTGTTTAGGTATTTAGTTATAATAATTAAGCCGATGTGTATTGCTGAGTCAAACCCTGGCTAACGAGTTATGCAGATAACCAAGCACTTTACGACCATACGACCATCAGAATGAGACTAATAAAGTGACGATTAATAATTGACTGCTATCGATATTTAAAGATCTTCAGAGTGGATTCGGGAGATAACCACTCTATATATAAATTCCTGTTTCCGTGGTGTCTCAGGTTATTAAATGGTTTAATTCAATCACGTAATCTATTAAAACAGTAGGTAATCGATTTGAGAAAATAGCATGTCATAATGTAATCACAGTCAGAGACACGACATTAGCTAGCTAGCTAGGTGGTCCGACGTTAAGCTAACTGAAGTTCAGACATTCAATGTTCCTCCATAGGTATAATTCTGTTAACGCAAGTCATAAAGATGCCCTTCGCTTCAAGCCAAGTCACCTCCACCCTCTCCTGACCTACAAAATTTCAGTTGCATCTCACGCCCTACACTAGTTTTTGCAATGCATGCAAATAGCTTGCCCGCTCCATAGCAAGCTGCTCCATCACCTCTGATTAGTGAAATAATTTAATGTCGAGCTAAAATGTGTGTTTTTTAAACGTTTAAGATTTAAAAAACAGTGACTTTGGGATTTGAACTTTATTTTGCTAAATTATGATTCTAGAGCGATCATTTAAAAAAAAAAAATAATAATAAATCCAACCCCTTGTTGCTGTAGTAATTGTATCGTCATCCATCGCTATTACTGACATTCCACATTGCCAGGAGCCAAAGAACTAACAGGAATTGGGATTAACCTTTTCCCATTCAGGTCATCCAATTGGAGTCTTCCAGGAATGAGTCAGTGTAGGACTCGCAATTTGTTCTGAGTCTGCATGAGCCAGCACCACGTCATGACGCAGGAATATCCAAGAGCAAGTTTAAAAAATAAAATTGTGGGTGGAGGGGGGGGGGGACGACGGACTTTTCCCCTAAAGCTTCTCTGATGTCATATGTCCATTTGATCAGGTGGAGAGAAGTGCAGCCATCACTCTTGTCAGACCTAAGATAGAAGGATGGGAAGCATTTCCTGAACCTTTAGTAAACTTTAGCATTAATATGAACACAAACACCAGCTAAACGGCTGGCAACGGTGTGGTGTAGTCCAATCTGCAAGAAAAGAACTAGCCAGTACCACTTCACACACACAGTTGGAGGCCGTTAGCAGCAGGGAATAAGTGGGTGACGATCTAATGTTTCAGGGAGGGGCTTCAACTAAACCATTTTGCCTTGGAGGTGACGACTGTCCCTGCTAATAGACAAGTCGGTCTTCATCTGTCAATGCAAACCCCAGAGAGAAACCGCTGTAAAGAGACTGAGGCACAGCCAACTTGTGTAGGACGAGGATGCGCGTTGTTTATCTTGTAGCCTACGTACGCACCGTTGTTAGTTGTTTAAACATGCTATGCTCCACCCAGCACGATGATACGTTTTAGCCTCACCGTTCAAGATGAAAACAAAATAACATTGTAAAGGAGCTCATATATGCGCAGACTGCAGAGTCAAATCCCTTGACTACATGTGCAGACCTGTGATGAAAATCATTTCTGGGTTTTCCGATTGTTATTTTACCTCTGGAGGAACCATAGGCAGCTGCAGGTCTTTGTGCGATGGCAAACCAAGGCAAATCACTTAACATTCTCAGGGATTTTTGTTGTACAGAAGACAGATTAAAAATAGGAGGACAAATCTAATTTTTTTGGTCGTCACACAAACATCTGCTAACCATGTGTGTAGCGAAACGCTTGTGCTTCTAGTTTCAACAGTGCAGTAATATATCTAACAAGTAATCTAACAGTTCCCCAACAACTACCTAATACACACAAATCTAAAAAGGGGGAATGAGAATATGTACATTTAAATATATGGATGAGCGATGGCCGAGCGGCACAGACAAGGTGCAATAGATGGTATAAAATACAGAATATACACATGATGAGTAATACAAGATATGTAAACATTATTAAAGTGCCATTATTTAAAGTGACTCGTGATTAGAGGTCGACCAATTATGATTTTTCAACGCCAATACATATTATTGGAGGACAAAAAAAAGCTGACAGCGATTCATTGGCACGCATTTTTGTAATGATGACAATTGCAACAATACTGAATGAACACTTATTTTAACTTAATATACTACATATTATGGGCTTTTGGATGGGTGTTCTTAAAGTGATTCCACAGGTTGGTGGTATTTCTTGATTTAGCCTTTGCTGACCCCATGCTTACATCTTCGGGGCGGCAGAGTAGCCTAGTGGTTAGAGTGTTGGACAAGTAACCAGAAGGTTGCGAGTTCAAACGCCCGAGCTGACAAGGTACAAATCTGTCGTTCTACCCCTGAACAGGCAGGTAACCCACTGTAACTAGGCCGTCATTGAAAATAAGAATTTGCTCTTAACTGACTTGCCTAGTAAAAGAAAAAATAAAATCTTTATTACAAATAAGACACCTTGCTGTCCCTGGGGCCAATTCCATGTAATAGTCTGGTGCTCTGCTTTTCTCTGCCATCTGTAAAACACACACAGCTCTGAAGTGACAACGATGCTGAAGAGTCTGCTTAGGAGACAAATACTCTCAACTGTTTGAATAAAAATAGAGTAAGTTACTTGTGATGAATGTTGAAAACAAAAACTGTCATTTCTATATGCAGGAAATCCTATTTTAATAATGGGCATGGTAAGAATTGACTACCAAAGTGCGAGTCATAATTCCCATGACACCTTCTAGTAAAATCTGAAAAGCGGTTCCTTCATACATTTATTCCATAGGATGTTTTTAGATTCACTTAAAATAAGGTCTGTGTTGTGTAGGCTTACACCACCTTTATAACGGTGTAGATATCCATAGGACAAGGTAACTCTGATCAATATTGGCGAAATATAAGCGAAGATCATATTTTTTGTAGAGTGGATTTATGAAAATATGTTGACAAACGTTACCTTAACCTAGTGAGATTTACACGGGTATCAAAACGCAGAGGCGGTTTAAACCTGCACCCTAACCTACACGAAACACAGACCTTATTGGAAGTAGATCAACACATTCTCTATGGAAGACATGAACAGAGGTGGTTTAAGCCTGCACCCTAACCTGCACGAAACACAGACCTTATTGGAAGTAGATCAAGACATTCTCTATGGAAGACATGAACAGAGGTGGTTTAAGCCTGCACCCTAACCTGCACGAAACACAGACCTTATTGGAAGTAGATCAACACATTCTCTATGGAAGACATGAACAGAGGCGGTTTAAACCTGCACCCTAACCTACACGAAACACAGACCTTATTGGAAGTAGATCAAGACATTCTCTATGGAAGACATGAACAGAGGCGGTTTAAACCTGCACCCTAACCTACACGAAACACAGACCTTATCTGAAGTAGATCAAGACATTCTCTATGGAAGACATGAACAGAGGCGGTTTAAGCCTGCACCCTAACCTACACGAAACACAGACCTTATCTGAAGTAGATCAACACATTCTCTATGGAAGACATGAACAGAGGCGGTTTAAGCCTGCACCCTAACCTACACGAAACACAGACCTTATTGGAAGTAGATCAAGACATTCTCTATGGAAGACATGAACAGAGGCGGTTTAAGCCTGCACGAAACACAGACCTTATCTGAAGTAGATCAACACATTCTCTATGGAAGAAATGAAAATTAACCTGCACCCTAACCTGCACGAAACACAGGTGGTTTAAGCCTGCACCCTAACCTGCTACTAAACCTTTGAAACACAGACCTTATCTGAAGTAGATCAACACATTCTCTATGGAAGACATGAACAGAGGTGGTTTAAGCCTGCACCCTAACCTGCACGAAACACAGACCTTATTGGAAGTAGATCAAGACATTCTCTATGGAAGACATGAACGGTAAAATAACGACAGGTCCCTTTCAAGTTCAGCCGTAAGTTTATTACAGGAATTACTGCATTTGCGTAACAGGACTATGCAATGTAATCTCTAAACCTTTGACTATTACGAGCCTGCTGCTGCCTACCACCCCTCAGTCAGACTGCTCTATCAAGTCATAGAAACACAGAAATACGAGCCTTAGGTCAAATCCGGAAACTATCACTTCGGAAACAAAGGTTTATTCCGTTCCGTATTTTATCTAACGGGTGGCATCCATAAGTCTAAATATGCGTGATTGGGTCTCAATGTAGGCAGCAGCCTCTGAGTTAGTGATTGCTGTTTAGCTGTCTGATGGCCTTGAGAGAAGCTGTTTTTAAATCTCTCAGTCCCAACTTTGATGCACCCGTACTAACCTCGCCTTCTGGATGGTAGCGGTGTGAACAGGCAGTGGCTCGGGTGGTTGTTGCCCTTGATGATCTTTATGGTCTTCCTGTGACATCGGGTGGTGTAGGTGTCCAGGAGGGCAGGTAGTTTGCCCCCGGTGATGAGTTGTGCAGACCTCACTACCCTCTGGAGAGCCTTACGGTTGTGGGCGGAGCAGTTGCCGTACCAGGCGGTGATACAGCACGACAGGATGCTCTCGATTGTGCATCTGTAAAAGTTTGTGAGGGTTTTAGATGACAAGCCAAATTTCTTCAGCCTCCTGAGGTTGAAGGGGCACTGTTGCGCATTCTTCACCCCGCTGTCTGTGTGGGTGGACCATTTCAGATGATGTCCGTTTGCACCACCTTTGTCCTCTACTCAGTCACCTGTCCCCTAAGAGGAACACTGCACCGTCATGGCACACTCTACAAAGTCACCTGTCCCCAAGAAGAACTCGCTATGGATGTCACAAACAAGCACTGCCGAGATTTGGGAAACATCACGTCCCATCACAGTGTAGACAGGAAGGCAGTCGAGGAAGAAGCACAAGCCCATTGAGTTTCAAAGCCGGCCTTTTCGCTCTGATAAAAAAAAGGTCAAAGGTAGTTTCGGAAAAGGTCAAAGCCCCACAGGCTCCGATTGTAAATATGGTGGATTTCAAACACTGGCGAGTTCAAAACAGGTGGTTTAGGTGGTGATTCGCAAGGGATCTGCAGCAAGAGAGTAATGTCTGACAGGGGTACCAAACATTCAAAAGGCTATGGCTGTACACGTTTTAAAAAAGCAAGGTTTACGTCAGCCTGTGTGAGAAACTTGAAAGTTGCAAGGGCATCGACACTGAAAATGTTATTGCAGATCATCCATTCAGACCAGATCTCAGTATAACCTCCGAGAACTACTAGAACAAAACTTATCCACTATCCCAAGCTTTTTCAGACAATCGGTGCAAAAATGTTACGCGTTCATCAAAATCAGTCGTTCTCGAAGCTTCTGAAGGATCTCCAAAATGAAAACTGGAGCGCAGAATAGTAAGTCGATAGGGCTGGGTGGTATACTGTATTTCACACACACACACACACACACACACACACACACACACACACACACACACAGTATTGATGCACAGACCGGTTTAGGTTTTTACTTTACCTTCTATAACGGTATTTGAATGTTTATGAATGTTGATTAAATGTGATATGCTGTGTGTAACGACCATTTTTATAGTTTACTTCCCTACTTGAGTCATCTCTCTCAATGCTGCTTTCAACACAGAACTAGCCACGCCCCCTGACACTCAAGGAGCGCATTTGTTGTTCCTCGACTATGAGACACTTGCGTTCAGTCTGCATGGTCAATGCAGCACATGCAAAAACGTTGATGACGATGTTTACACTTTGCTACTTAAAATAAATCCACAAGGGTTATAATTACACTATTAGTTTGTTTCTGCAAACAATTAGCTTGTCTTTATTCGTTAGGCTAAATCGTGTTAGCCGCTAATGCATGCTAAATCGCTAGTTAGTACATTTATTAGCTAGCTAGTGTCATGACATGCCCTGGGGGGAGGATCAGAGCAGCCCCCCCTCTCTACAGTTTTATGACAGATCATAAATACCATGGAAGAAACTGCCATGCAGTATTGAAGGAGTGTCTCAACCAGAACAAAGCGCTTTTCTTAGTTCATAACTCCTAATCACCAAAATGGGAGAACTAAACAAAATGTCTACTTTTGAGAATGTGGGAATGATCCGTGGACACTTAAGGGAGAGTCATGACGAGTAGTGTTTAATTTGGTGATCTCATGACAGGAAACAAACTGTATCTCTTTAAAAAAAAAGTGTACATTTCCCAGCTGTCAGGTTTCCATCTAAATATTGTGTAACGTACGTGATTAAACATGAAGCTATTTGTGAAAAGATGTGATGTTAATCCCATTTAGAAGGTTTTCATATAAAGCTCACACCCACATGAACCCAGACATCACATTAGGTGTCATAGAACCTCCCCTTCTTCCACGAATATAAAACACCATCCTACAAAATACATCAAGTCAGAGAACCCCGGGACGGAGTTCGCACGTTGGAATGGCTGGAAAGGATTAAACTCGGAGACTATCGATCACTACAGAATAAAGAGCAAATCTTAGACGTATAATTACTAGTCTGCAGCTAGAAGTTACGCAAGTCTAGAACGAGAACCGACAACCGCCGAAGCATCTATTCTATGAGAATATTTCTGAATGGTACTCTGAAGTATGCATTCTAACCACGAAATACATTGTGACTTCTGGGAAAGTTAACCAGAGACTCTAATGAACTCCACAGGACGATCGAGGATTCCAACAGAAGACAACGACATACGGGCGTAAATATGTACGTTGCGATTATTCTGGAATGAACGGCAGTTTATGTGCAAAGGATTAGCATTTCAATTAATATAATTACAGTCTGTGTGTAGGGAATCCATTCTGTTTTTCCCGCTCTCCCTCTCAGTCCCCACCCCTTTCCTTTGTCTACCAAGCCATCACATTGGCTTAGTCCACTAGGGACTTTTCTATCATTGTTAATAGTAACCAATATCTGTATGTAATTGTGTGATTATTAGTTAGTAAATAAATCAATTAAACCAATATGGATATCTGCACAAACGCTAGTTTCCATAATGAATCAGCAATATACAAGGGTTTGCGACATTCAGCAATGAGGACGTAATAATTAAATTAATAGAAGACTTAATTGATCAGATATTTTAAAAAAATATTTTAAAAAAAGAGGCACAAAAAAAAAAAAAAAAATTCGCTGAAGAGTTATATTCGGAAAAATATCAACTTTGTAATCTCAAACATTTTCCGTGGTGCCCCAACTTACTAATAATGTTTACATTATTAGTTTAATCAAATAATTAAACATAGAACTGAGTTGATATAAATAAGTCTTCACATTTAATGAGTCCAGACATGACACCAGCTAGCCAGCTGAGTCAGAGCAAAGTAGCTAGCTATACAGCCTGATACCAGTGATGTTATAGCCTAAATTAGCATGTTTGAGCAACAGTATCATCTAAATCAAAGAGGAATAGGCGTAGCATGAATGTTGGATACATTAATAAATATTTAACCCAGCCAAAGATTATAGGGTCCCCAAGGGAACACTAACCAACAGTGGTTCCTACCCTGTCACAATAACTCCCTGACATTTTCATGTCAAAGCACTGTATTCAATGTACCCACTATTATATGGAATTCAATTAATCATTTTATGTCCATGATACTAACAGCTCAAAGTGTTATGATCTATTTGATCTAAAATTGCAATTGCAACATTAGGTAAAAAAATAAAATAAGGCCTCGATTTTTTTGCCCATTTCATGCAGGCCTATGTGGCAGTGTGGAAATTCTCAAGTGAGTGTTAACTGTAAACACAGAAATGTATTAAAATGCAGGAAATTATTTTTGGTTATAGTTGAATTGAAGTGTAAAACAAAATCAGAATGGGGGAAAAAGTGAAGTCTGTGAAGTCCATGGAGAACAAGAGCACCTCCTCCCAGCTGCCCACTGCACTGAGGCTAGGTAACACGGTCACCACCGATAAATACACTATAATGTCCATGGAGAACAAGAGCACCTCCTCCCAGCTGCCCACTGCACTGAGGCTAGGTAACACGGTCACCACCGATAAATACACTATAATGTCCATGGAGAACAAGAGCACCTCCTCCCAGCTGCCCACTGCACTGAGGCTAGGTAACACGGTCACCACCGATAAATACACTATAATGTCCATGGAGAACAAGAGCACCTCCTCCCAGCTGCCCACTGCACTGAGGCTAGGTAACACGGTCACCACCGATAAATACACTATAATGTCCATGGAGAACAAGAGCACCTCCTCCCAGCTGCCCACTGCACTGAGGCTAGGTAACACGGTCACCACCGATAAATCCACTATAATGTCCATGGAGAACAAGAGCACCTCCTCCCAGCTGCCCACTGCACTGAGGCTAGGTAACACGGTCACCACCGATAAATCCATGATTATCGAAAACTTCAACAAGCATTTCTCAATGGCTGGCCATGCCTTCCGCCTGGCTACTCCAACCTCGGCCAACAGCTCCGCCCCCCCCCGCAGCTCCTCGCCCAAGCCTCTCCAGGTTCTCCTTTACCCAAATCCAGATAGCAGATATTCTGAAAGAGCTGCAAAACCTGGACCCGTACAAATCAGCTGGGCTTGACAATCTGGACCCTCTATTTCTGAAACTAGCCGCCGCCATTGTCGCAACCCCTATTACCAGCCTGTTCAACCTCTCTTTCATATCGTCTGAGATCCCCAAGGATTGGAAAGCTGCCGCAGTCATCCCCCTCTTCAAAGGGGGAGACACCTTGGACCCAAACTGTTACAGACCTATATCCATCCTGCCCTGCCTATCTAAGGTCTTTGAAAGCCAAGTCAACAAACAGGTCACTGACCATCTCGAATCCCACCGTACCTTCTCCGCTGTGCAATCTGGTTTCCGAGCTGGTCACGGGTGCACCCCAGCCACACTCAAGGTACTAAACGATATCATAACTGCCATCGATAAAAGACAGTACTGTGCAGCCGTCTTCATCGACCTTGCCAAGGCTTTCAACTCTGTCAATCACCATATTCTTATCGGCAGACTCAGTAGCCTCGGTTTTTCGGATGACTGCCTTGCCTGGTTCACCAATTACTTTGCAGACAGAGTTCAGTGTGTCAAATCGGAGGGCATGCTGTCCGGTCCTCTGGCAGTCTCTATGTGGGTGCCACAGGGTTCAATTCTCAGGCCGACTCTTTTCTCTGTATATATCAATGATGTTGCTCTTGCTGCGGGCGATTCCCTGATCCACCTCTACGCAGACGACACCATTCTATATACTTCCGGCCCGTCCTTGGACACTGTGCCATCTAACCTCCAAACGAGCTTCGATGCCATACAACACTCCTTCCGTGGCCTCCAACTGCTCTTAAACGCTAGTAAAACCAAATGCATGCTTTTCAAACGATCGCTGCCTGCACCCGCATGCCCGTCTAGCATCACCACCCTGGATGGTTCCGACCTTGAATATGTAGACATCTATAAGTACCTAGGTGTCTGGCTAGACTGTAAACTCTCCTTCCAGACTCATATCAAACATCTCCAATCGAAAATCAAATCAAGAGTCGGCTTTCTATTCCGCAACAAAGCCTCCTTCACTCACGCCGCCAAACTTACCCTAGTAAAACTGACTATCCTACCGATCCTCGACTTCGGCGATGTCATCTACAAAATTGCTTCCATCACTCTACTCAGCAAACTGGATGCAGTTTATCACAGTGCCATCCGTTTTGTCACTAAAGCCCCTTATACCACCCACCACTGCGACTTGTATGCTCTAGTCGGCTGGCCCTCTCTACATATTCGTCGCCAGACCCACTGGCTCCAGGTCATCTACAAGTCCATGCTAGGTAAAGCTCCGCCTTATCTCAGTTCACTGGTCACGATGGCAACACCCATCCATAGCACGCCCTCCAGCAGGTGTATCTCACTGATCATCCCTAAAGCCAACACCTCATTTGGCCGCCATTCGTTCCAGTACTCTGCTGCCTGTGACTGGAACGAATTGCAAAAATCCCTGAAGTTGGAGACTTTTATCTCCCTCACCAACTTCAAACATCTGCTATCTGAGCAGCTAACCGATCGCTGCAGCTGTACATAGTCTATTGGTAAATAGCCCACCCATTTTCACCTACCTCATCCCCATACTGTTTTTATTTATTTACTTTTCAGCTCTTTTGCACACCAGTATCTCTACCTGTACATGACCATCTGATCATTTATCACTCCAGTGTTAATCTGCAAAATTGTAATTATTCACCTACCTCCTCATGCCTTTTGCACACAATGTATATAGACTCCCCTTTTTTCTACTGTGTTATTGACTTGTTAATTGTTTACTCCATGTGTAACTCTGTTGTCTGTTCACACTGCTATGCTTTATCTTGGCCAGGTCGCAGTTGCAAATCAACTAGCCTACCTGGTTAAGTAAAGGTGAAATAAAAAAATAAAAAAATAAAATACATTCTAAGTGATTTTTCAGTGGGTATGTGTTGCCCCCCCTAGGGTCACGCACTAATTAAGAACATTTATTACTCAAAAACCATCATACCATCAAAAATTCTAAAACTTCCGTGATCTGATATTCTGGCCATATTACCCAGCTTTAATAGTAAGTATACCCTTAGTTTTTACCCTAAATTGGTGATTGTCAGAATAATTTATTGGGGGAAAAGCCAACTGGCGTCGTCAGGGGAAACTTAAGGAGGCATAATAAGGGAGGGTCGTGACTAGAGGCATGGCTTTTTAGAGAAATTCTTCAGCTCTCACTCTGGCCCTTTTCCAGCAGACCTGCCTCACTACTGAGGGTGTGAATGGACTCTCGTTGGCCTTTCAGACGAGAGAACTCCTGGCACATTCAGGGTCCAGGAGAGAGAGTGAAAGGGAGGTGCCCGGAGAGGGAGGAGTGGGAAAGAGAGAAGAGCTGAATAATTGGGTTTCATTAGCCTCTGTCAGAGCTCCTTTGTACTTCTGCCTCTCGTTCAGAGCCAGGGCCACTGGGCGAAGTAGAGTGAGGATGGACAGAAAGCGTGACATGATTGGGTCTTAGGAAATGGAGTAGCTTTTGGCCCTGCCAATTACAACTCTTACCAAAAAAGTAATGTCTAAGAGCGTAATTGCACTCCAATAGATCCATGCAATTTGAATACCATTTGAGAATCAAGAAGCTACAAAATCATAATGATTTTAATTACAGTTGAACTGTAGCGTTTAGGAATATCACCCATACTCCAAAAACTGTTAACTGTGGCAAAGGCACACAGAGGAGTAGACACTGACTTAAAGTTAGTTTGACATATAGTACCAGTCAAAGGTTTGGACACACCTACTCATTCAAATGGTGCTTTTTTTTTTTTTACTATTTTCTACTTTGTAGAATAGTGAAGACACGGAATCATGTAAAAAAAAAAATATTTTTTTAAATAAATCGAAATGAACAATATATTTTAGATTGTTCAAAGTAGCCACTCTTTGCCTTGATGACAGCTTTGCACACTCTTGGCATTCTCTCAACCAGCTTCATAAGGAATGCTTTTCCAACATATGCTGAGCACTCGTTGGCTGCTTTTCCTTCACTCTGCGGTCCAACTCATTCCAAACCATCTCAATTGGGTTGAGGTCGGGTGATTGTGGAGGCCAGGTCATCTGATTCAGCACTCCATCACTCTCATTCTCGGTCAAATAGCCATTACACAGCCTGGAGGTGTGTTTTGGGTCATTGTCCTGTTGAAAAATAAATGTTTGTGGGACTAAGTGCAAACCAGATGGGATGGCGTATCGCTGCAGAGTTCTGTGGTAGCCAAGCTGGTCAAGTGTGCCTTGAATTCCAAATAAATCACTGACAGTGTCACCAGCAAAGCACCCCCACAGCATCACATCCCCTCCTCCATGCTTCACAGTGAGAACCACGCATGCAGAGATGATCCGTCCAACAACTGCGTCTCACAAAGACACAGCAGCTGGAACAAAAAAAAAATCTCAACATTTGGACTCAGACTAAAAAGGACACATTTCCACGGTCTATTGCTCATGTTCTTTTTAGCCCAAGTGAGTCTCTTTCTTATTGGTGTCCTTTAGTAGTGGTTTCTTTGCAGGTATTCGACCATGAAGGCCTGATTCACACAGTCTCCTCTGAACAGTTGTGATGTTGAGATGTGTCTCTTACTTGAACTCTGAAGCATTTTTTTGGGCTGCAATTTCTGAGGCTGGTAAATCTAATGAACATATCCTCTGCAGCAGAGGTAACTCTGGGTCTTCCTTTCCTGTGGCGCTCTTCATGGGAGCCACTTTCATCATAGCGCTTGATGGTATTTGTGACTGCACTTTGAAGAAACTTTCAAAGTACTTGACATTTTCCATATTGACTGACCTTCATGTCTTACAGTAATGATGGACAGTGGTTTCTCTTTGCTTATTTGAGCTGTTCTTGCCATAATATGGACTTGGTCTTTTACCAAATAGGGATATCTTCTGTATACCACCCCTATCTTGTCACAACACAACTGATTGGCATTAAGAAGGAAAGAAATTCCACAAATTAACAAGGCACACCTGTTAATTGAAATGCATTCCAGGTGACTACCTCGTGAAGCTGGTTGAGAGAATGCCAAAGTGTGCAAAGCTTTCGAGGCAAAGGGTGGCTACTAAATCAAAACATATTTTGATTTGTTTTACACTTTCTTGGTTACTACATGATTTCATAGTTTTGACGTCTTCACTATTGTTCTACAATGTAGAAATCCTGGAATGAGGAGGTGTGTCCACATGTTTGACTTGTACTGCATCTCCTGTGATGAGGTTAGGAGGAGGGAGGCAAAGCTGATCCCAAATCTGTGGTTAGGATTAAACTTCTAGCAGGAGCCTTACTAAGTGACCTTTCAACTTTGCTTCCATACACACCCCCATTCAGTGTGTCAGCAGGGAGTAGTCAATGAAGATATAAGAATCACGTGTTTAGTTACATTAGCATTTTCCTTATTAGCATGAAGACGATCTATACGAGGTTATCAATGAGAAAAATGCATTGCATGATGTTTGGAGACATTTCACATGATATGCAGTTATATCACCACACATTTGTAAAAAGTATGATGTGCTGTGTGTGTGTGTGTGTGTGTATTAATATCATGTACGGTTTTGGACGTAAAAACCAGAGCTCTAGTTAGCCTGCAAACTGATAGCTTGCACATCTAAAGTTGGCCTCTTGCCACGCCAGATATGGAAACAGCTGCCACTGGGGCGGATACTCTTACATGACGTTAATGGTTGTCGTGGGGATTTAAGTTAACGTCCATCAAAATACAAGAGAGACTGGGATAATACTGTAGTGATGCAAAACACACATTTACATTTTAGTCATTAAGCAGACAGCCTTATCCAGAGTGATTTATAGTTAGTGCATTCATCTTCAGATAGCTAGGTGGGAGAACCACACATATCGCAGTCATAGTAAGTACATTTTTCCTCAAAGTAGCCATCAAAGTCAGAGCAAGTAAGGGGGGATTTTTTAAAATAAATAAATAAAATATATATATATCTCTCAAGTGGGATTATTTAAGATATCCTTTGAAAGAGGTTGGGTTTCAGATGTTTTCAGAAGATGGGCAGGGAGTTCATTGGGAAGCTTGTTGGGGCGGCAGGTAGCCTAGTAGTTAGAGCGTTGGGCCAGTAACCGAAAGGTTGCTGGATCGAATCCCCGAGCTGACAAGGTAAAAATCTGTCGTTCTGCCCCTGAACAAGGCAGGAACCCACTGTTCCTAGGCCGTCATTGTAAATAAGAATTTGTTAACTGACTTGCATAGTTAAATAAATAAATAATTACAAAATACAAAAATTGTTCCACCATTAGGGTGCCAGGACTGAGAAGAGCTTGGACCTGGCCGAGAGGGAGACCAAGGGGGGCCAAAAGACCAGATGTGGCAGGACAGAGTTCTCGGGTTGGGGTGGAGGGTTTGAGGGTTAGGGTTAGTACTCTACGGATGTTGCAGTGCATGAACCTGCAGGAGCGAGTCACTGTTTTGATGTTTCCAAGCACCACATTGCCTTACTAATTACGTGTCTAGTCTCCACTGGACTGGCAGAAATGGGTCATAAGGGTGACAGGCAATGGGGGGGGGGTTGCATAGCCTGCAGCCTCTCGCTGACACAGCATAGGTGCCAATCAGTGGAGTGGCTGCAGCACTAAACTCTGACCAAATGATGCCTACTGAGAGTCCCATGTCACTGATGCCCTCATCATCCTTTGAGGGGGGAGAAAAAACAGGGGGTGAATCTCGATAGTTTTCAGTGATTTCCTCATCTCCTTTCCTCCATCTGCAGTACATTAACATTTGGAAAAAAGGTCAGGCCAAAGCAATTCCCTGGGAAGCATCCTCCATCTGCAGTGTTTCCCCTGTATTCCCTTAGCAGTGGCGCACCCCTCCCCAAGGAGAGCAGCTTAACACAAGACACACTTGGTGTGCGTTTCTGTGCAACCTGGGAATTGTAACAGTAGATGACAGTGTGACATTCCATTGGAGGCTTCCCAAAATGATCCTATTTAAAGTCAGCTTCATTAGTAAAAGGGATAAAACGCCAACGCTATGTACTGTGAGGAGAACAAGTATTTGATAGCCTGCCAAATCGGCAGTGTTTCCTACTTACAAAGCATATAGAGGTCTGTAATTTTTATCATAGGTACACTTCAACTGTGAGACACGGAATCTAAAACAAAAATCCAGAAAATCACATTGTATGATTTTTAAGTAATTAATTTGCATTTTATTGCATGAAAGTATTTGATCACTTATCAACCAGTAGGAATTCAGTCTCTCGCAGACCTGTTAGTTTATCTTTAAGAAGCCCTCCTGTTCTCCACTCATTACCTGTATTAAACTGCAAAAAAAAAGAAGTTCAAGATGACGGTCAATCACCCTCGGTCTGGGGCTCCATGCAAGATCTCACCTCATGGGGCATCAATGATCATGAGGAATCAGCCCAGAACTACACGACCGGACCTGGTCAATGACCTGAAGAGAGCTGGGACCACAGTCTCAAAGAGAACCATTAGTAACACACTACGCCGTCATGGATTAAAATCCTGCAGCGCACGCAAGGTCCCCCTGCTCAAGCCAGCGCATGTCCAGGCCCGTCTGAAGTTTGCCAATGACCATCTGGATGATCCAGAGGAGGAATGGGAGAAGGTCATGTGGTCTGAGACGACAAGAATAGAGCTTTTTGGTCTAAACTCCACTCGCCATGTTTGGAGGAAGAAGAAGGGTGAATACAACCCCAAGAACACCATCCCAACCGTGAAGCATGGAGGTGGAAACATCATTCTTTGGGGATGCTTTTCTGCAAAGGGGACAGGACGACTGCACCGTATTGAGGGGAGGATGGATGGGGCCATGTATTGCGAGATCTTGGCCAACAACCTCCTTCCCTCAGTAAGAGCATTGAAGATGGGTAGTGGCTGGGTCTTCCAGCATGACAACGACCCGAAACACACAGCCAGGGCAACTAAGGAGTGGCTCCGTAAGAAGCATTTCAAGGTCCTGGAGTGGAATAGCCAGTCTCCAGATCTGAACCCAATAGAAAATCTTTGGAGGGAGCCGAAAGTCCGTATTGCCCAGGGACAGCCCCGAAACCTGAAGGATCTGGAGAAGGTCTGTATGGAGGAGTGGGCCAAAATCCCTGCTGCAATGTGTGCAAACCTGGTCAAGAACTACAGGAAACGTATGATCTCTGTACCAAATATCAAGTTCTGCTTTTCTGATGTATCAAATACTTATGTCATGCAATAAAATGGAAATGAATTACTTAAAAATCATACAAGTGATTTTCTGGATTGTTGTTTAGATTCCGTCTCTCACGGTTGAAGTGTACCTATGACAAATTACAGACCTCTACATGCTTTTTAAGTAGGAAAACCTGCAAAAATCGGCAGTGTATCAAATACTTGTTCTCCCCACTGTACATTATCTGGAAATCACGGGTAGTGTGGTGGGGACGTCCACGATAATGTAGAGAAGAACCGGGACCAAACCCGTATTGCCTTGGTAACTCCTTGGTATCGTTGCAAGGAAACAAAAAAGCGGATTTAACTTATTTAGGAAAACATCCCTAAATGTTGATAAAACATTCTGTTATCATTCAGATGCACATTTATTTTCCAGGCTATAGCACACCATATTTTACAAATAGCATGTTTTTAAAAGGGCTAATGAGTTGCCTGCTTCGTGTTTTCATTTATGACGTGGGTTGAAAAAAAATTGTGCTAATGGTATCGTCCCGGGCCTAGTAGAGAATGGAGCCGTTTATCCCGCTTGTACCACAGTAACCAAAGGAAACTGTTCTATAGCGCTCTAACCATTAGGAATTTGTTAAATTGCCATGTAAATTGGCAACATTCTAATCCCTTGCTTGCCAGCTAGCCAACTATGGCTAACAAAGTCTCGTCCAACTCCGCAGAACAACAGCAAAGTATAACCATTTGCATAAACTTTTCTATTTCAAATTTGTATACATCCATAACAATACATAATTTTGCCTGGCACAGAAAAATTGCTTGTCTTGTTAGGACATAAGCTGTCCATTACTCGAGGACGTCGCAATGCAAAAGATAAGCTAAAAAGGCTAGAAGCTAAATACTAAATACAGTAGTTTGTTCTTCGCAAACCTGCCAATGGACAACCGAATTCAACAATACCAGTTGCTGAATTTTTTTTTTTTTTTTATTAATTAAAAAAAAAAAAAAATATTAAAAGCGCTGGTCAAACAAGAAACACTTGGGAGGATTTGACAGAGTCTAGCTCCACCTGCGTCATGGCCGCACGGAGAATTTCATGTTCATCACTCACCACCTTAGGTGATCAGATGCTCCAAAAAAATATATACAAGTCTCGGCAACATGCATCCAATTTCAGTGTGTGTAGTTGTTGGTTTAGCTTTCTGTAACTTGTGTTAATGACTGTACGTTTGTTTGTGTAACTCTGTTGTCTGTTCACACTGCTTTGCTTTATCTTGACCAGATCACAGTGGTAAATGAGAACTTGTTTTCAACTGGCCAACCTGGTTCAATTTTTTTAAATCTTTATAGCTCTGTAAAGGCTGCTTGGTGCAGTGATTTACAACGGTAGTAAGGCACCAATTGTTGGAACTACTTCAGGAAGTGTTTAATAACTGTCCGTATAGATCTGAATATAATGCCCACTCTACAACACCCTTCTTGACAGTCACACCACGGCATTTTTTTTTTTTTAATCTTTATTTAACCAGGCAAGTCAGTTAAGAACAAATTCTTATTTTCAATGACGGCCTAGGAACAGTGGGTTAACTGCCTGTTCAGGGGCAGAACAACAGATTTGTACCTTGTCAGCTCGGGGATTTGAACTTGCAACCTTCCGGTTACTAGACCAACGCCCTAACCACTAGGCTACCCTGCCGCTCCATTGTTCAATAGTGGATTCTAACTCCTATTATAAACCGAGTGGTTTGAGCCCTGAATGCTGATAGACTGAAATTAAGTTTTATTGGTCACAGACATATTTAGCAGACGTTATTGCGGGTGTAGCGAAATGCTTGTGTTCCGAGCTCCAACAGTGAAGTAGAATCTAAAAGCAATTCACAACAATACACAAAGTAAAAGAATGGAATTTAGAAATGCATAAATATTAGATTGAGCAATGTCGGTGTGGCATTGACTAAAATACAGTAGAATATAATACAGTACATACACATATGAGTAAAACAGTATGTAAACATTAAAGTGACTAGTGGTCCATTGTTAAAGTGGTCAGTGATTCCATGTCTATGTATATAGGGCAGCAGCCTCTAAGGTGCAGGGTTGCGTAACCGGGTGGAAGCCGGCTAGTGATGGCTATTTAACAGTCTGATGGCCTTGAGATGGGACCGAGAAGCTGTTTTTAAGTCTCAGCTTTGATGCACCTGTACTGACCTCGCCTTCTGGATGATAGCGGGGTGAACAGGCCGTGGCTCGCGTGGTTGATGATCTTTTTGGCCTTCCAGTGACAGGTGTCCTGGAGGGCAGGCAGTTTGCACCCGGTGATGGATGCTCTCAATTGTGCATCTGTAAAGGTTTGTGAGGGGTTTAGGGGCCAAGACAAATTTCTTCAGCCTCCTGAGGTTGAAGAGGCGCTATTGCGCCCTCTTCACCACACTGTGTGTCGTTGGAACATTTCAGATCGTCAGTGATGTGTACACAGAGGAACTTGAAGTTTTCCATCTCCACCACGGTCCCGTCGATGTGGATAGGGGGGGGGGTGCTCCCTCTGCTGTTTCCTGAAGTCCACGATCAGCTCCTTTGTATTGTTGACGTTGAGTGAAAAGCTATTTACTCTACCAAGGCCCTCACCTCCTTCCTGTAGGCGATCTCGTCATTGTTGGTAATCAGGCCTACTACTGTTTTGTCGTCTGCAAACTTGATGATTGAGTTGGAGGTGTGCGTGGCCACAGGTCAGCATTCAACACCATAGTACCCTCCAAGTTCATTAAGCTCGGTGTCCTGGGTCTGAACCTCCTTCACTACCTGGGGTCGGCTCATCAGTAAGTCCATGACCCCAGTTGCACAGGGCGGGGTTCAGACCCAGGACCCAGTTGCACAGGGCGGGGTTCAGACCCAGGACCCGGAGCTTAATGAACTTGGAGAGTACTATGGTGTTGAATGCTGTGCTGTAGTCATTGAACAGCATTCTTACATAGGTATTCCTCTTGTCCAGACGGGATAGGGCAGTGTGTAGTGCGATGGCATCGTCTGTGGATCTATCTGAGCGGTAAGCAAATTGAAGTGGGTCTAGGGTATCAGGTAGGGTGGAGGTGATACGATGCTTAACTAGTCTCTCAAAGCACTTCATGATGACAGAAGTGACTGCTACAGGGTGATAGTCATTTAGTTCAGTTACCTTTGCTTTCTTGGGTACAGGAACAATGGTGGATATCGTGAAGCAAGATAGTGAATTGCGACTCCACTTTGTCTCTGTACTGACATTTTGCCTGCGATTGCCTTTACAAAGGGATTAACTGCACTGTTCATATTCAGATAAATTCCCAGAAACCTTGTCATGGTTATATGCGGTGGTTCGCGGTTTCAGTTTTCTGGTGAGTTTACCGGCCATAACACCACTTCGCGCCTTATCGCTTAAATATAAGCCGGTTTATGTGATAACATTTGCAGAGATGTACTATGCCAGTATATTACCAGATCTGCCTGACAGTCACAGTCATGTATATTAGTGAAGGTACGCCACGGTTGAGTGATTAAATCAAAACGACCCACTTTTGCCTCTCAAACTAGACAGATGCAATGAGAGTTAAGCTTGTAACATAATTCCTCATTAAAATCTGATCATATCCCATTGTCTCCAGATTAGGTCCATTGCCTACACATGCTGCACCATCTGCTGCAAGGTGATCAAGGTCAACCACTAGATGAGAAATTCAGAAACTGCACAAAATGTTAAAATAGAAAGTACTACCAGTGTAGGTAACCACAGAGCACATGGCCAACAGTCTGGATATGACTAACCACAGAGCACATGACCAACAGTCTGGATACGTCTAACCACAGAGCACATGGCCAACAGTCTGGATATGACTAACCACAGAGCACATGACCAACAGTCTGGATACGTCTAACCACAGAGCACATGGCCAACAGTCTGGATACGTCTAACCACAGAGCACATGGCCAACAGTCTGGATACGTCTAACAACAGAGCACATGGCCAACAGTCTGGATACGTCTAACAACAGAGCACATGGCCAACAGTCTGGATACGTCTAACCACAGAGCACATGGCCAACAGTCTGGATACGACTAACCACAGAGCACATGGCCAACAGTCTGGATACGTCTAACAACAGAGCACATGGCCAACAGTCTGGATACGTCTAACAGAGCACATGGCCAACAGTCTGGATACGACTAACCACAGAGCACATGGCCAACAGTCTGGATACGTCTAACAACAGAGCACATGGCCAACATTCTGGATACGTCTAACCACAGAGCACATGGCCAACAGTCTGGATACGTCTAACCACAGAGCACATGGCCAACAGTCTGGATACGTCTAACCACAGAGCACAGGGCCAACAGTCTGGATACGTCTAACCACAGAGCACATGGCCAACAGTCTGGATACGTCTAACAGAGCACAGGCCAAAGTCTGGATATGTCCACTGACAAATCTGAAAGGATTTGATTGGTGAAAGCAGCTCTGCCAGTGGCTGTGGAGGAGTAGTTGGAAGAAACTCACCTCAGAGAGCTTGGACATTAGCCAGAGATGATAGGTTGATAGGTTGAACGCCAGGTTGAACATGTTACACACTGATTGCTGGGCAGGTTCAATGGAATACGTCTATAGCACTGCAATGAGAAGGATAAATAGTGGTGCCGAAGGGTGGGTCCTTTGCAGTAAGCAACAATGATTGACAAACCCCTCGTGGTATGTGCACACAGTCAATTAAATCTATAAATGATGACCAAGCCATTTAGAACACAGACCTGGACTTGCTAAGAAACAACTAAATTCACCTTTAAAAAAAAATGTGACAAACTGTCCCACCACTCAGTATTACAAATTAATCAAAGTAGCCAAATTAAAATAAAATCACTGACTAAAAACTGTTTAAATAATAAGTCAATAAAAAACAGGAAATACTCTGTAGTTCAGGTGAAACTCCTGTTAACTTGAGAAACATTGTTTATGAGAAACGCTCTTTCCTGTGTCACCAGTTTCTCTGGTTTCACTTTCTCTCCCATGCACCACAATAGTTTATATTTAAAAAAAAAACACTACGTGACAATGGCAACCGTTTCAGCTCAACACAACTTGCTAGTTATAAGGGACAAGTGGACGGAGGGAACAAATGACACAAATCATTGAACACAGTGACATCACACTGGATTACAATGGAAAAAGTAAATATGTAGAGCTGTCAACTGGGTTTTCCTTGGGAATGTTGGCTGGAATGACAAAGTATGCAAATTGTCAGCGTAAGACTACAATGGCACTCTTCTCAGCTGCGAACCAGTCAAGGAATGCACCAAACAGTGACAAGATTTAATGGGGGGGACCATTAGAGGATGTTATATCAACATCGCTGGTTATCACAGCACGTAATGGCACGGACAGATCACTATCGTACTCTAGTGGAACACAATTAGTAAATCATACAAACATATCCTGTCAGGTTCCATGGTTGATCGACATTCACACTGACAAGATATCACAACAGGTAACCGAGCGGTTAAGAGCGTTTTGGGCCAGTAACTGAAAAGGTCACTGGTTCGTATCCCGAGCCGGCAAGGTAGAAAAATCTGCCATTCTACTGTTGAGCAAAACAGTGAACACACAATAACACCTGTCTGATTCAGAGGAGTTGGGTTAAAATGTGAAAGACACATTTCAGTTGAATGCATTCAATTGTGCAACTCACTAGATATCCCCCTTTCCTTAGTAATAGCACAATACATGCAAAGTCAGACCATACTTGGCCTGGTCTTATCTCATAGAACTTCATCCTTTAACTGGCACGACCTCCTTAATGCCGTTATGCAGCAGTGCTCAGGCTTGTGTGATACAAATAAACTCTTTCACAGTGGTGGTGGTGATGGGAGTCCAAACGCAAATCACATTGCTTCATCATTCAAAGCATGTACAATTCGACCATGAAGAGTCCTGGTCAGAGCAGCGTTGTTCAGTCATTTCCCAGTGAAACATGTTGGCTTGGTTGCTTTGAGTTGCTGCTAAATAACACTAAAATTATAAAAAGCATTAGTCCCATGTTTCATGAGCTGAAATAAAAGCTTAATCTCTCTCAAATGTTGTGCACAAATTTGTTTTTACATCCCTGTCAGTGAGCATTTCTCCTTTGCCAAGATAATCCATCCACCTGACAGGTGTGGCACATCAAGAAGCTGATTAAACAGCATGATCATTACACAGGTGCACCTTGTGCTGGGAACAATAAAAGGTCACTAAATGTGCAGTTTTGTCACAACACAAATGCCACAGATGTCTCAAGTTGAGGGAGCGTGCAATTGGCATGGTGACTGCAGGAATGTCCACCAGAGATGTTACCAGAGAATTTTATGTTCATTTCTCTACCATAAGCTGCCTCCAATGTCGTTTTAGAGAATTTGGCAGTACGTCCAACCGGCCACACAACCGCAGACCATGTGTATGGCGTCGTGTGGGCGAGCGGTTTGCTGATGTCAACGTTGTGTACACATGTTGGCGTTACGGTATTGACAGGCATAAGCGACGGACAACAAAACAACTGCATTTTCTAACTGGCCAATTTGAATGCACAGAGATCCCGTCACGAGATCCTGCGGCCCATTATTGTGCCATTCATCCACCGACATCCCATCATGTTTCAGCATGATAATGCAGGGGCCCAATACACAAGGATCTGTACACACTTCCTGGAAGTTGAAAATGTCCCAGTTCTTCCACAGTCTGCATATTCACCAGACATGTCAACAGATGCATATGTGAAATCCATAGATTAGGGCCTAATGAACATATTTAAATTGACTGATTTCCTTATATGAACTGTAACTCAGTAAAACCTTAGACTTTGTTGCATTTATATGTTTGTTTAGTTTAAATGCAACAAATGTGAGAGTAGTGAGTAGTGGCTGAGTAGTGGCTATTCCACTAGTGGCGAGTCGGGGTACTAGTGGCTATTCCACTAGTGGCGAGTCGGGGTGACTAGTGGCTATTCCACTAGTGGCGAGTCGGGGTACTAGTGGCTATTCCACTAGTGGCGAGTCGGGGTACTAGTGGCTATTTCACTAGTGGCGAGTCGAGGTGAGTAGTGGCTATTCCACTAGTGGCGAGTCGGGGTACTGGTGGCTATTCCACTAGTGGTGAGGTGAGTAGGGGTACTAGTGGCTATTCCACTAGTGGTGAGGTGAGTAGGGGTACTAAGGGCTATTCCACTAGTGGTGAGGTGAGTAGGGGTACTAAGGGCTATTCCACTAGTGGTGAGTAGGGGTACTAAGGGCTATTCCACTAGTGGTGAGTAGGGGTACTAAGGGCTATTCCACTAGTGGTGAGGTGAGGTAGTAGGGGTACTAAGGGCTATTCCACAAGTGGTGAGTAGGGGTAGCCAGGCTATGGTCCAATAGAAGGCTCCAGAAACAATGTTCAATATGGACCCATAAAACTCAGATGCCAACAACTTGATCAACATGTTTAAAAATGTGCTGCATGATAATAAATTGAGAATAGATTGCGGACTTTGCCTCTTAGAATAATAGGGGCATCCAAATGTTGCCTAGGTCGGGTAGTCTGGTATTAAAATGGAATTATAAAAATGCCTGTTGGTAATATATTGTTTATACTTACTGCTTAATTTAAAAAAAGGGCCAATCAGAGGTTGAATAAAAAAAAAGTGCAGCCTACTCCCCACCACTTCCTGTAAAAATCAGATGGAGGGCGCTGGAGAAATGTAATTACTCAAATTCATAGACAGAGCTATGGATGCAAGGACTGACCATCCATGATATCTACATTATAGTTAGAACCATTTTGAGGCTATAATAGTGTGTGTTTACATTGTTTACAAACACTGTTGTAAAACAAACTTACATTTTGGGTTCTGATGGGGGTACAACAGTTTAGGTTCATGAGGCATAAAGTAATATTCTTCAATAGTCAATGGGTAGATTCACTTAGAAGTAAAATGATATGTTATAACTGCTGATGTAGCAAACCTCTAACAGGGCTGCCGGGAAAGTGCAGAAAGGGTCACAGAATTACTGGTTCGTAAATGAACACACTTGATAAATTAGTAGCCTGAACACATTAATCTTTACGTTGCATTGCCAATTGTAGCCTACATGCTAGCCAGTGGAGAGACACTGTTGACACATTCAATGTCATCAAAATAGGCCAAATAAATCTCGTTAACAAAAGTCACGAGGACAATGCAGAAAGTGTCGCATAGACCTAGCCCAGATTTGTATGCGTACGAGACGGCCAAATGTACACCCACTTTCTCGTTCAGATCACCTTTACCCTGTACAAGCACTCGTCATGACGCAAACATTCTATGCCACCGCGTTCATGATAGTCGATAGAGCACAGAAAAAAATGTTGTTTTTATTATAGGATACACGCTCGAAATAAAATTAAAACCAAAAATGCAGTAGCCTAGGTGTCGCTTACCTCTACAAATACGAGGGTCAGTCCCTCGCTGTTGCGTCTCACTGCTGTATCAACTGGGTAACGTAAACGAAAATAAAAACTCCAACCACCAAATCACAATCCAATCTTTGTAGTAGGCCTATCGTATACAGGCTAAACTACCCCGCAACCAATATTCCTCCAAATGTGAGTTAATACCCAAGGTCGCAGCGCTTCAGCCGGAGGACGTGGAAATTCTAATTGAATACATATGATGAAGGCATACAAACATGGCAGTGATATATATGTAAGAAACGTCATCCACGCGCATGAAAGGAAAAACCCATAACGACGACAGCAGGAAGTGTCAGGTAGGTGCACTTAACCTGACGGCTAAGACTCGTTTTTCTGCCAGCAGCACAAATGATGACGTCACTTGTATATGGTAATGAACAAACCTTCAAAATAAAAGACTGCATTTCAAAACTTTGCGATGTGGATTACTCATTCAAAAGATATATATTCAATGGCTACTTTTATTGTCCCAACAAGAAAAGGCAATAAGTCATTTATGAAAACAAATACAAAATATTGTTTTAAAAACATGAAAAACTTTTCTAGCTCTTAGCTAAAGTGGGGTGGGAAATACTAAGTAGGGTCTTTACTAACCAAATATGGTTAGTTTTGGAGGGGGACTGTGTCACAAGGCCTGCTGCTGGCTTTTCATTCTGCCCCCACATACTCTGTAATAGACTGTACATGGAATACATATCGGCTGGTAGATAGAACAAAACACCTTAACACTTGTTTTCATTGCTTCCAATGTGAAAAAAATGCTATTCCATGCGAGACTTCCATGCAGTCTGGCATTGCCCTGACGAAAGAGCCAATTACCAATTGATTAGTTGAGAAGCCAACTGCTTTAAAGAAACAATGATGTCCTGACATACCTGTTTATCAACCTAATGGTGTTGTGATGGGGTACCTTTACACATTGAAATCAGCCCAAGGCCAGCCTTGACATGTGCCAAACAATGCATCGGGTCAATCGATTGGCCTGGCAAATAAAATATTTTTGAGACAGTATCCTAGTAAAATCTTGTCATATAAACCCAATTATACATAACTTTCCAACGGTTTTCATAAACCCACCTTGGTCACAATTAATCCAAAGGACTGATTCATTGATCATATAGCCCATTTCTCCAAATTGTAATTATTGGCCTTTATCTTATTAAATCGAATCAAACTTTATTAGTCAATGTGCGAGGGGGGGCACCGGTTATTCCCAAACCAGAAACCGTGGATTGATGGCAGCATTCGCGTGAAACTGAAAGCGTGAACCACTGCTTTTAATCAGGGCAAGGTGACTGGTAACATGACCGAATACAAACAGTGCAGCTATTCCCTCCGCAAGGCTATCAAACAAGCTAAGCGTCAGTATAGAGACAAAGTAGAATCTCAATTCAACGGCTCAGACACAAGAGGTATGTGGCAGGGTCTACAGTCAATCACGGACTACAAAAAGAAAACCAGCCCAGTCACGGACCAGGATGTCTTGCTCCCAGGCAGACTAAATAACTTTTTTGCCCGCTTTGAGGACAATACAGTGCCACTGACACGGCCTGCAATGAAAACATGCGGACTCTCCTTCACTGCAGCCGAGGTGAGTAAAACATTTAAACGTGTTCACCCTCGCAAGGCTGCAGGCCCAGACGGCATCCCCAGCCGCGCCCTCAGAGCATGCGCAGACCAGCTGGCTGGTGTGTTTACGGACATATTCAATCAATCCCTATCTCAGTCTGCTGTTCCCACATGCTTCAAAAGGGCCACCATTGTTCCTGTTCCCAAGAAAGCTAAGGTAACTGAGCTAAACGACTACCACCCCGTAGCACTCACTTCCGTCATCATGAAGTGCTTTGAAAGACTAGTCAAGGACCATATCACCTCCACCCTACCTGACACCCTAGACCCACTCCAATTTGCTTACCGCCCAAATAGGTCCACAGACGATGCAATCTCAACCACACTGCACACTGCCCTAACCCATCTGGACAAGAGGAATACCTATGTGAGAATGCTGTTCATCGACTACAGCTCGGCATTTAACACCATAGTACCCTCCAAGCTCGTCATCAAGCTCGAGACCCTGGGTCTCGACCCCGCCCTGTGCAACTGGGTACTGGACTTCCTGACGGGCCGCCCCCAGGTGGTGAAGGTAGGCAACAACATCTCCACCCCGCTGATCCTCAACACTGGGGCCCCACAAGGGTGCGTTCTGAGCCCTCTCCTGTACTCCCTGTTCACCCACGACTGCATGGCCACGCACGCCTCCAACTCAATCATCAAGTTTGCGGACGACACAACAGTGGTAGGCTTGATTACCAACAACGACGAGACGGCCTACAGGGAGGAGGTGAGGGCCCTCGGAGTGTGGTGTCAGGAAAATAACCTCACACTCAACGTCAACAAAACTAAGGAGATGATTGTGGACTTCAGGAAACAGCAGAGGGAACACCCCCCTATCCACATCGATGGAACAGTAGTGGAGAGGGTAGTAAGTTTTAAGTTCCTCGGCATACACATCACAGACAAACTGAATTGGTCCACCCACACAGAGCATCGTGAAGAAGGCGCAGCAGCGCCTCTTCAACCTCAGGAGGCCGAAGAAATTTGGCTTGTCACCAAAAGCACTCACAAACTTCTACAGATGCACAATCGAGAGCATCCTGGCGGGCTGTATCACCGCCTGGTACGGCAACTGCTCCGCCCACAACCGTAAGGCTCTCCAGGAGGTAGTGAGGTCTGCACAACGGATCACCGGGGGCAAACTACCTGCCCTCCAGGACACCTACACCACCCGATGTTACAGGAAGGCCATAAAGGTCATCACGGACAGCAACCACCCGAGCCACTGCCTGTTCACCCCGCTATCATCCAGAAGGCGTGGTCAGTACAGGTGCATCAAAGCTGGGACCGAGAGACTGAAAAACAGCTTCTATCTCAAGGCCATCAGACTGTTAAACAGCAACCACTAACATTGAGTGGCTGCTGCCAACACACTGACTCAACTCCAGCCACTTTAATAATGGGAATTGATGGGAAATGATGTAAAATATATCACTAGCCACTTTAAACAATGCTACCTAATATAATGTTTACATACCCTACATTATTAATCTCATATGTATACGTATATACTGTACTCTATATCATTTACTGCATCTTTATGTAATACATGTATCACTAGCCACTTTAACTATGCCACTTTGTTTACATACTCATCTCATATGTATATACTGTACTCTATATCATCTACTGCATCTTTATGTAATACATGTATCACTTTGTTTACATACCCTACATTACTCATCTCATATGTATATGCTGTACTCGATACCATCTACTGTATCTTGCCTATGCCGCTCTGTACCATCACTCATTCATATATTTTAATGTACATATTCTTTATCCCCTTACACTTGTGTGTATAAGACAGTAGTTTTGGAATTGTTAGTTAGATTACTTGTTGGTTATTACTGCATTGTCGGAACTAGAAGCACAAGCATTTCGCTACACTCGCATTAACATCTGCTAACCATGTGTATGTGACAAATAAAATTTGATTTGATTTGATTTAATTGAGGTAATTTATACATGTGGGTAGAGTTGTTAAAGTAAAGTAACTTAAAATAAAGTAACTTATTCTTAGATAATATTAGAAGTTCTCATCGACTTACTCTCTAAAGTAGTATGATAAGAAGGGAATTGGGAATACTTTATCACAATCACATGTAAAAGTATGTTTTATATGAGTTATCAGAGAGAAAATTACTACCTAATACATTTTTTAACTCTACAGAAAATGTCTTTGTAAGCTAAGGTTATACTGTGTCCTAATAGCCTGGTTAATATTCATTACGTTTAACTTGTAAATAAATTAAATTTGATTAAAAATAAAGTTTTGCTTCATGATTTTTGAGTTGAGTGTGTATTGATTTCAGGACCATGGATAGTACCTGGTCATTATTTGAGTTGAGTTGAGTGTGTTTTGATTTCAGGACCATGGATAGTACCAGGTCATTATTTGAGTTGGGTGTGTATTGACTTCAGGACCATGGATAGTACCAGGTCATATAAAGCTACGTTGCTGGATGTGTACGACACTGTCCCCATCCAAAACTAACTATATCTGGTTAGTAGAGACTGAATATTTCCCACCTCACTTTAGCTCAGACAGGTAGATATGTTCCCTCCCTACAAGCCAGTAAGAATTCCATATACCGTGTATTGCATTCCAGTGAATGGGGGGTGGGGTCACGAGTCACCAGCATTCTATATTAAACCCGTTGCCAAGTCGAGTAAGGAGTCAACTATATTAAACCCATTGCCTTGCACAAGAGACCAATTTAAGTTTTGCAGACTCTATTGAGTAAATCCAATAACATGTTCTTTTTATTTTTGTATTTCATTCAATATAGCCTACACAAGCTTTCAACATATCAGTATTTGTGTAAACATCAACTTATTATTATTATTTATTTATTTAAAAGTGAGAAAAACAGCAGAGAAAAAAAAACAATATTCCCAAAGTGTATCATGTTTTTGCAGGGGGACTCTTATTTTTTAAGAAAATAAATATGCGATCATGCTGCCAGCATGGTATCCTGCTGCTAGGAGAACGGTAATGATACGGCTAGGTGCATTGCCTAATCAGCGGTTCGAATCCACATGAAGCTCCGCCTTCATGTAATGACAAACCAATCAGTAGGTTAACAGACCGGGTCTTATGCAAATAGCCTGTAAATGCGCAGGTGCAATCGGTCATTTCATCATCTTCGTTTCAGATAACGCGCCAGTGCCACAGAGATTGAACCTTATCCGACAATTCATTTGTGTAGTCAAGTAGTTTGAAAATCTGTGGCTACTGCAATAACAGCATTAACATATACACTATGATCATACATGAGAAGCACACAATTCCACCATCAGTGTCATTATTAGCCAACATTCTATAATGTAATTTACAGACCATTCAAATACTATTTAGGGTATTTCAATTACTTTTAAAATTTGAAGTAACTATTTTTTATTTGAAAATACAAGGATTTGAATATTGGAATGTATTTGGAAATACATTCAGAAAGTCTTGGCATTCATTTGGAGAAAAAAATATTACAAAAATTATTTAATATCATCCATGCATTTAAACCCAGGTCTGTATGGTCCAAGAGGCATATGTATCCAGGTCTGGTCCTAGGGGCATTTGAACCCAGGTCTGTTTGGTCCTAGGGGCATTTGAACCCAGGTCTGTTTGGTCCTAGGGGTATTTGAACCCAGGTCTGTTTGGTCCTAGGGGTATTTGAACCCAGGTCTGTTTGGTCCTAGGGGTATTTGAACCCAGGTCTGTTTGGTCCTAGGGGTATTTGAACCCAGGTCTGTTTGGTCCTAGGGGTATTTGAACCCAGGTCTGTTTGGTCCTAGGGGTATTTGAACCCAGGTCTGTTTGGTCCTAGGGGTATTTGAACCCAGGTCTGTTTGGTCCTAGGGGTATTTGAACCCAGGTCTGTTTGGTCCTAGGGGTATTTGAACCCAGGTCTGTTTGGTCCTAGGGGTATTTGAATCCAGGTCTGTTTGGTCCATATACCGTGGGGTCACAAGGGTTTGTACTATGGGGTATTTGAACCCAGGTCTGTTTGTTCCTAGAGGTATTTGAGATGTATTTGAATCCAGGTCTGTTTGGTTAGGGGTATTTGAAATCATTTATTTGAAAATAAGTATTAGAAAATACTCAAATACACAGAAAACAAGTATTTAAAATAACAAATATTTAAATACGCATGTACTGTATTAGATCCCAGTTAAATATGCATGTATTAGAACCCAGTTAAATAGGCATGTATTAGAACTCAGTTAAATAGGCATGTACTAGAACCCAGTTAAGTAGGCATGTACTAGAACCCAGTTAAATAGGCATGTATATGAACCCAATGAAATAGGCATGTACTAGAACCCAGTTAAATCGGCATGTATTAGAACCCAGTTCAATAGGCATGTATTAGAACCCAGTTCAATAGGCATGTATTAGAACCCAGTTAAATAGGCATGTATTAGAACCCAGTTAAATAGGCATGTACAAGAACTGAGTTAAATATGCATGTATTAGAACCCAGTTGAATAGGCATGTATATGAACCCAATGAAAAAGGCATGTACTAGAACCCAGTTAAATAGGCATGTATTAGAACCCAATGAAATAGGCCTGTACTAGAACCCAGTTAAATAGGCATGTACTAGAACCCAGTTAAATAGGCATGTACTAGAACCCAGTTAAATAGGCATGTATATGAACCCAATGAAATAGGCATGTACTAGAACCCAGTTAAATAGGCATGTACTAGAACCCAGTTAAATAGGCATGTATATGAACCCAATGAAATAGGCATGTATTAGAACCCAGTTAAATAGGCATGTATTAGAACCCAGTTAAATACGCATGTATTAGAACCCAGTTGAATAGGCATGTACTAGAACCAAGTTAAATAGGCATGTATTAGAACCTAGTTAAATAGGCATGTATTAGAACCCAGTTGAATAGGCATGTATATGAACCCAATGAAATAGGCATGTACTAGAACCCAGTTGAATAGGCATGTACTAGAACCCAGTTAAATAGGCATGTACTAGAACCCAGTTAAATCTGCATGTATTAGAACCCAGTTCAATAGGCATGTACTAGAACCCAGTTAAATAGGCATGTATTAGAACCCAGTTTAATAGGTATGTATTAGAACCCAATGAAATAGGCATGTACTAGAACCCCGTTAAATAGGCATGTATTAGAACCCAGTTAAATAGGCATGTATATGAACCCAATGAAATAGGCATGTACTAGAACCCAGTTAAATAGGCATGTATTAGAACCCAGTTTAATAGGTATGTATTAGAACCCAATGAAATAGGCATGTACTAGAACCCAGTTAAATAGGCATGTATTAGAACCCAGTTAAATAGGCATGTATATGAACCCAATGAAATAGGCATGTACTAGAACCCAGTTAAATAGGCATGTATTAGAACCCAGTGTAATAGGTATGTATTAAGGCATGTACTAGAACCCAGTTAAATAGGCATGTATTAGAACCCAGTTTAATAGGCATGTATTAGAACCCAATGAAATAGGCATGTACTAGAACCCAGTTAAATAGGCATGTATTAGAACCCAGTTAAATAGACATGTATTAGAACCCAGTTAATTATGCATGATTTAGAACACAGTTAAATAGGCATGTATTTCAACCAAGGTATGGTCATTTAAAGGTAATAATTAGTGAATTTTTGTAAGTGATGATAATGACAACGAAACAAAACGACCTAAACCCAGCCGTCAGAAAACACAGAAAATGTAACTTTTTTCAATGCGTCAATCCCTCTCGAGTCATCTGGGGGGGCAGGATTGGAGAGACAGGATTGGAGGAAGAGGAGGGGGTCTGATGATTTACATGTGATATGTGATCATGTGATAATGAACTGGAATGTGTTGACCTGAACGTTACACTGTCTCCCCAAGTGTATTTTACCCTTATTGGAATGTATAGGCCACCTTCCACCAAAATTGTGTTTTTTGATCAGTTTAATAACATGCTTAGGGAATGTGATTTTGGGAAAGAGGTCATCTTAATGGGAGATTTTAATACTAATTATGAAGACAAGTCTTGTAGGAAAACCCTCAATTGGATCACTAATACCTTTGACCTTACACAGCTAGTTAAAGGGCCAACCAGGGTGACTTGTTGCTCTAAAACACAGATTGATTTGGTGTTCAGTAATAAACCAGAGAGAGTGACTAAATCATTCAATATGGGTACTGGGCTATCTGATCATAATCTGACACTTAGAGCCAGAAAGCTGTCTAAGAGCAGGTTTAACCCCTCTACTGTTAGAAAGCCGGATCAACTAAGAATACCTAAGAGTGAATTAAACTATTTTGAAAAACGCAATTAAGTGAATTAACTGGAATCATCTCTTGTCCTATACAGACGTGGAAGCTGATAGTCAGGTTTTTCTATCCACAATCCAGACTACAATAAATGGTTTCCTAAAGAAAATCAAATCCAAACCTGGCCAAAAGAGCCTTCTTCCTCGGCTAAATGGAGAAATCTGGAAATTGATGAAAGAACGAGATTATGCTCTAAAAATAGCACTAAGATCAGTATTAGAGCATGACAGACGTAGGTTTACCATGTTGAGAAATAAGGTGATGAAAGAAATCAGACAGGCCAAGGCAAACATTTGTATTAACATAAATTGGTGAAGCAAAGGGAAATTCTAAATTGATCTGGGAGAATCTAAAAAGGTTAACAGAGAAAGACCATAGTAACACTGCAAAAAGACTAGAAATCATGGTGAATAACAATCTAACACAGGATGCAGTCGAAATAGCAATAGCCTTCATTTCCTACTTTATTGACTCTGTCAGGGTACTGACACAGAACCCCTCCACTGGTTTCTTGGGCTCAGTGCTAGTAAAGGATGCTCAACCTGTCTTCATCATAAGGGAGGTTTCTGAATCAAAGGTGAACAAGGTGATTAGCTCACTAAAGAACTCTAAAGCCAAAGATGTGTTTGGGCTGGACTACCTTTCTTAAAAACTACAAAGAGTCACTCATTGGCCCCATTACTAAGGTCACCAACACATCTATTGGTCTCGGGGTGTTTCCAAGGGTATGGAAGTCGGCCATAATAACGGCCATCTTTAAATCGGTCGACCCTGCTGACGTGAGTAACTACAGGCCGGGGCGGCAGGGTAGCCTAGTGGTTAGAGCGTTGGACTAGTAATCGGAAGGTTGTGAGTTCAAACCCCCAAGCTGACAAGGTACAAATCTGTCGTTCTGCCCCTGAACAGGCAGTTAACCCACTGTTCCTAGGCCGTCATTGAAAATAAGAATTTGTTCTTAACTGACCTGCCTGGTTAAGTAAAATAAATAAATAAAAAATTAGTATACTACCTGTGGTGTCGAAGGTTGTTGAAAAGTGAGTAGCAGAACAACTGATTGTCCACTTCAACAACAGCCCCTTCGCATTACACTCCATGCAGTTTGGCTTCAGAGAGAAACACTCCACAGAAACGGCCAACTGCTTTCTTCTGGAAATGTGTCCAAGTCCAAGATGGGCAAAGGGGGCGTTGTTGGGGCTGTGTTTCTGGACCTAAGAAAGGCTTTTGATACTATTAACCATGAGATTCTCATCACAAAATTGTCCAAGTTCAACTTTTCCCCCGATGCCTTGAGATGGATGAAACCATACCTTGAAGGCAGAACTCAGTGTGTCAGAGTGAGCAATGAGCTGTCGCCCACTCTTAGCTATGATGTGGGCGTGCCCCAAGGGTCAATACTGGGGCCCCTCCTGTTCAGCCTGTACATTAATGATCTGCCTTCTGTCTGTACTGGGTCTGAAGTTCAAATGTATGCAGATGATACAGTGATATATGTGCATGCAAAGAGCAAACAACAAGCTGCACAAGAACTCACTACTGTAATGGTCCAGGTTACAAAGTGGCTCAGTGACTCGTGTTTGCATCTCAATGTGAAAAAAAACAACATTTGCATCTTCTTTACAAAGAGGACAACAGATGCTACTGAGCCAGATGTCTATGTGTCAGGGGAGAAGCTCCAGGTGGTATCTGATTTTAAGTACCTTGAATTGATTCCAACCTCTCTTTTAAAAAGCATATGAAAAAGGTAATTCAGATAACCAAATTCAACCTAGCTAATTTCAGATTTATACGAAATTGTTTGACGACAGAGGTAGCAAAATTGTACTTCAAATCTATGATACTCCCCCACTTAACATACTGCTTGACTAGTTGGGCCCAAGCTTGGTGTACAACATTAAAACCTATTCAGTCTGTCTACAAACAGGCTCTCAAAGGGCTTGATAGGAAGCCCAATAGCCATCATCACTGTTACATCCTCAGAAACCATGAGCTCCTTAGTTGGGGAAATCTTGTGCAATACACTGACGCATGTCTTGTATTCAAGATCCTAAATGGCCTGGCTCCTCCCCCTCCACTCAGTATTTTTGTTAAACAGAAAACCCAAACATATGGCAGCAGATCCACAAGGTCTGCCATGAGAGGTGACTGTATAGTTCCCTTAAGGAAAACAGGCTCTCAAAGGGCTTGATAGGAAGCCCAATAGCCATCATCACTGTTACATCCTCAGAAACCATGAGCTCCTTAGTTGGGGAAATCTTGTGCAATACACTGACGCATGTCTTGTATTCAAGATCCTAAATGGCCTGGCTCCTCCCCCTCCACTCAGTATTTTTGTTAAACAGAAAACCCAGACATATGGTAGCAGATCCACAAGGTCTGCCATGAGAGGTGACTGTATGGTTCCCTTAAGGAAAAGCACCTTTAGTAAATCCGCTTTCTCTGAGAGCTTCCCATGTCTGGAATACACTGCCATCAGACACACACAACTGCACCACCTATCACACTTTCACAAAATGCATGAAGACATGGCTAAAGGTCAATCAGATTTGTGAACATAATCCCTAGCTGTGTGTTGCCGCTTTCAATGTTGTCTGTTGTCTGTAGCTTGTGAGGTGTGGAAACACTTTGTTGCTTTTATGAATTTTGTCTTGCTGCTTTTTGTTCTATGTTGCTCTGTCTGTATGCTACATCTTGCTTGTCCTATGTTAATCTGTCTGTATGCTACGTCTTGCTTGTCCAATGTTGCTCTGCGTGTGCTCACTGCTCAATGATTGTCTATATTGTAATTGTTTTTAATAATCTGCCCAGGGACTGCGGTTGAAAATTAGCCTGCTGGCTAAAACCGTCACTTTTACTGAAACGTAATTAAGTAATGTGCAATGTCCCTATAAAAATAAAATCAACTTAAACTTAAGCAATGTCCTCATCAAAGGACATTTATTTAATCTCTATGGTGCCCATAATATGTATTGCTTTTACATTATCCCAAATCCTGATGTATCTGCTGCTTATATTTATAACAAACACTTTGTGCGTCTTTAACATGTTGAACATAGAAGATAACCATCCCTACGTTAGACATTTTGTTGACCAATTACCTTGCCTGATTATTACAGCCCGCTGTTCACAAGCTATTACTCCTCTTGTGTATTAGCAGCATTACTATGGTAGTTCTGTTAGCATTCCGGTAAAGTCCACATTTCTACCTGCCGTTGGGCCAGTAACCGAAAGGTTGCTAGATCAAATCCCCAAGGTGACAAGGTAAAAATCTGTCGTTATGCACCTGAACAAGGCAGTTAGCCCACTGTTCCTTGGCCGTCATTGTAAATAAGAATTTGTTCTTAACTGACTTGCCTAGTTTAAATTTGTTTTGTTTTAATCCATCAGGTTCCCGTCAGATCAGACAGCAGGAATCCAGAGTGTCTTAAGATAGGCGCTGTGGTATGACTTTCGGCATACGTGTTTTGGGTCTCTTTAAAGAATGGCGAGTGTATCTAATGTAATTACGACAAGGGCCAAGGTCTACAGCACATCCAATCGGGATTGAGACTTCTACACACCCATCCTATCTAACAACAGCCTCCCCCATCTGGACTGGACCTGAGAAATGTCTACGGATAGTCTCAGCTGTTGGCTGCTGGACATTGTTGTTTGTAGTTGGTCCCGATTCAACATACATACATAGGTCACAGACAGTTGGATAGATACGTAGAAACCTTTAGCGCTTTGAAGCCCGTGCTATACCATAGCCTACCGTGCATTGGACTAGTTGTGCCCTCTGCTGGTAAAATGCAGGAATGTTCTGTTCAGCCTTCTACCCTTCTCTACCTTGCTTTACCCATGATCCTCTAGGTGGGATTTAAATGCTATTTAAATTAGGCTTACTCAAATATAAACAGGATCTGGCTGGTGTTGGATGCACTGCAACGAAGAGACATACACACAAAGAGCTGGAGATGGGCACAATGGCCAATGGACATACACAGCACCAGTCAAAAGTTTGGACACACCGACTCACTCAAGGGTTTTTCTACATTGTAGAATACTAGTGAAGACATCAAAACTATGAAATAACACACATGGAATCATGTAGTAACCAAAAATGTGTTAAAACAGCTTTGCACATTCTTGGCATTCTCTCAACCAGCTTCATGAGGTAGTCACCTGGAATGCATTTCAATGAACAGGTGTGCCTTGTTAAAAGTTAATTTGTGGAATTTCTTTCCTTCTTAATGCGTTTGAGCCAATCAGTTGTGTTGTGACAAAGTAGGGGTGTATACAGACGATAGCCCTTACTGGTAAAAGACCAAATCAATATTATGGCAAGAACAGCTCAAATAAGCAAAGAGAAACAACAGTCCATCATTACTTTAAGACATGAAGGTCAGTCAATCCGGAAAATCTCAAAAACTTTGAAAGTTTCTTCAAATGCAGTTGCAAAAATCATCAAGCTCTATGATGAAACTGGCTCTCATGAGGACCGCCACAGGAAAGGAAGACCCAGAGTTACCTCTGCTGCAGAGGATAAGTTCATTAGAGTTCCCAGCCTCAGAAATTGTAACTCAAATAAATGCTTCAGAGTTCAAGTAAGAGACACATCTCAACATCAACTGTTCAGAGGAGACTGAGTGAATCAGGCCTTTGTGGTTGGATTGCTGCATAGAAACCACTACTAAAGGACACCAATAATAAGAAGAGACTTGCTTGGGCCAAGACATTAGACTGGTGGAAATCTGTCCTTTGGTCTGATGAGTCCAAATTTGAGATTTTTAGTTCTAGGCACCATGTCTTTGTGAGACGCAGAGTAGATGAACAGATTATCTCTGTATGTGTGATTCCCACGTGAAGCATGGAGGAGGTGGTGTGATGGTGTGGGGGTGCTTTGCTGGTGACACAGACAGTGATTTATTTAGAATTCAAGGCACACGTAACCAGCATGGCTACCACAGCATTATGCAGCAATACGCCATACCATCTGGTTTGCACTTAGTGAGACTATCATTTGTTTTTCAACAGGACAATGACCCAAAACACACCTCCAGGCTGTGTAAGGGCTATTTGACTAAGCAGGAGAGTGATGGAGTGCTGTATCAGATGACCTGGCCTCCACAATGACCCGACCTCAACCCAGTTGAGATGGTTTGGGATGACTTGGACCGCAGGGTGAAGGAAAAGTAGCCAACGAGTGCTCAGCATATGTGGGAACTCCTTCAAGACTATTGGAAAAGCATTCCAGGTGAAGCTGGTTGAGAGAATGCCAAAAGTGTGCAAAGCTGTCATCAAGGCAAAAGACGGCTACTTTGAAGAATCTCAACTATAAAATATATTTTGATTTGTTTAACTTTATTTTGGTTACTACTTGATTACATATGTGTTATTTCATAGCTTTGATGACTCACTATTATTTTACAATGTAGAAAATAGTAATAAAATATATTTAAAAAAAACTTGAATGAGTAGGTGTGTCCAAACCTTTGACTGGCACTGTATGTATTAAGTATCTCATAATAGGAGTGCTGATATAGGATCAGGTCTAGTCCAGTTCATCTTATTCATTGTGATCTAAAGGGCAAAATGTATTCTGGCGCTTCTGCCCTTGACCCCCTGATTCAGGGCGGTCCTTGAGGACGTAAAGATACATGGCTTCTTCTAGTGGTCAATATATGGAACCTGAGACTCAGCACACATGAGAAGTGAAAGAGAGTGATCCGTTACATTAGTTAGTGACCCGTTACATTAGTTAGTGACCCGTTACATTATTTAGTGAGCCGTTACATTAGTTAGTGATCCGTTACATTAGTTAGTGATTTGTTACATTAGAGTTTTGTTACATTACTTAGTGATCCGTTACAGTAGATAGTGAAATGTTACATTACTTAGTGATCCGTTACAGTAGTTAGTGATTTTTTACATTAGTGAGTGATCCATTACATTATTTAGTGATTCTTTACATTACTTAGTGATCCGTTACATTAGTTAGGGATTTGATCCATTAGATTACAACTTAGCGATCCGTTACATTACTTAGTGATCCGTTACATTAGTTAGTGATTTGTTACATTAGAGTTTTGTTACATTACTTAGTGATCCGTTACATTAGTTAGTGATCCATTACATTAGTTAGTGATTTGTTACATTACTTAGTGATCCGTTACATTAGTTAGATTTGTTACATTAGTTAGTGATCCATTACATTAGTTAGTGATTTGTTACATTACTTAGTGATCCGTTACAGTAGTTAGTGATCTTTACATTAGTTAGTGATCCATTACATTACTTAGTGATCCTTTACATTACTTAGTGATCCGTTACATTAGTTAGTGATTTGTTACATTAGTTAGTGATTTGTTACATTACTTAGTGATCCGTTACAGTAGTTAGTGATTCTTTACATTAGTTAGTGATCCATTACATTACTTAGTGATCCTTTACATTAGTTAGGGATTTGTTACATTAGTTAGTGATCCTTTACATTAGTTAGTGATTCTTTACATTAGTTAGTGATCCATTACATTACTTAGTGATTCTTTACATTACTTAGTGATCCGTTACATTAGTTAGGGATTTGTTACATTAGTTAGTGATTTGTTACATTACTTAGTGATTTGTTACATTACTTACTGATCCGTTACGTTAGTTAGTGATTTGTTACATTAGAGTTTGGTTACATTACTTAGTGATCCGTTACATTAGTTAGTGATCCGTTACGTTAGTTAGTGATTTGTTACATTAGAGTTTGGTTACATTACTAAGTGATCCGTTACATTAGTTAGTGATCCGTTACATTAGTTAGTGATCCGTTACATTACTTAGTGATTCTTTACATTAGATGGTGATTTGTTACATTACTTAGTGATTCTTTACATTAGATGGTGATTTGTTACATTACTTAGTGATCCGTTACATTACTTAGTGATCCGTTACATTAGTTAGTGATCCGTTACATTAGTTAGTGATTTGTTACATTAGTTAGTGATTTGTTCCATTAGTTAGTGATTTGTTACATTAGTTAGTGATCTGTTACATTAGTTAGTGATGTTTTACATTATTTAGCAGTAAAGCACCATACTGTCACAATGATGACATGATCAGTGTGATGATGATGTCACGTGGGTCAACCACTCGGTCATAGTAGTAGTAATAGGAATGGGTCACGGTAACAGAGTGATGACGAGACTCAGATTCTTCACTTTTTCAATATGTTACCGAACGTCTGCACTGTTCTGCAGTATTTTGAAATTGCCCAAATACTTACTACGTTCTATGGTTGTCATGATACCAGTTAACCTAATTTCTTGAGAATATTTTGTTCTAATGTCGCAAACTCACAGCATTCAGTTGTCACCAAGAGTCACGTGTTTATTCCCAAACTATATCACACATTTTTTTTTTTACATACAGACGGGTTTTAAAAAGGACCATAGAGGTCAGTTTGCTTCATTTTTCTTGTTTTTCTTTGCCAAAAATCAGGTATGGCGGTATTGTGATTCTGTTATTGCGACAACCCTGCTACGTGATGCTGTAGATTCTAGCCAAGATGAGCCATTTTCTAACGTCACACTGTTGGTAGGTAGTTCAATGTACAAAAGCATAAAAGGGAATAGCCCGCAGGCAATATCACTGGAATAATTCAACGTAACCTGGGGAAGTAGAGGCGTCCAAACAAAAATCCACAATGAAATGTTACACGGGGGGGAAAAAAACGTTTATTGTTGAAAACATTTATTTTTGTACAAAACATTCACAAAGTTCTTCTATAAGAAGAAAATCTCAAAATGGTGACAAAGCAAGGGTTAGGAAATGGTTCTGGAAAACTGTATGCAACTTTCGTTAGATAGTCAAATAAATGTGCTCATTTCCGTGAGGTAGTTTTAATTTAATCACTAATATATAGGGACGCATCCCAAACAAGCTAAATTGGTACTATTGTCCAATCCTTATGTTTTCTTTATCCTCAAAATGAAGAGTTGGATTTAAATTTTTCCAGTAATATAGTTGTAACCTGGTTCACTTTGCCAGGAGGCTGAAACTTGGCCGCAAGTGGGTCTTCCAGCAAGACAATAACCCAAAGCATCAAAATCCACAAAGAAATGGTTAATTGACCACAAAAAGCAACATTTTGCAATAGCCATCTCAGTCTCCAAACTTGAACCCCATTGTAAACCGGTGGTTTCAATTGAAGAGGACAGTCCATAAGTACAGACGAAGGATATCAAGGATCTGGAAAGATTCTATATTGAGATCACTCCCAATGTGTTCTCCAACTCATAAGACATTTTTAGAAAAAGGCTCAGTGCCGTTATCTATATTTTTGAGAAAAAAAGTATTACTTGTTAAACAGCAGGTAGCCTCTTGGTTAGAGCGTTGGGCCAGTAACAGAAAGGTTGTTAGATCAAATCACCGAGCTGACAAGGTAAAAATGTGTCGTTCTGCCCCTGAGCAAGGTAGTTAACCCACTGTTCATAGGCCGTCATTGTAAATAAGAATTTGTTCTTAACTGACTTGCCTAGTTAAATAAAGGTTCAATTTAAAAAATAAAAAAAGCTCTTTCTCTGAGCAATTGTATTGGTATAATATAGATTTCCGATTATTTTTTTTGTTGCATACAATATATCTCAAAATGTGTTTTATTTGTGCTCATCTTCACCAAGGGGCTGTCACTATTTGGAACTGACTTTGCATCTTCACGAAAGTAGCAACTAGCGCAGAATCTCACTGTCCACTTTCATTAACGATACATAAGCCTATCATTCTAAGAAATTTCATATTCGATTGATCAATTTTCCCCAGATGATCCAAAACCTATAGAACTTCTGCTAAAAGTCAAACGTAAGCAAATACCATAGTTTCAAATTCCATATGCATATCATATAGTTCAGACTTTGCATTAAATGCACAAATGAAAGTTAGCTTTCACGTGATAAAGACTAACAACTGTTACTCTAAAATGATTGTATTTTGTTAGCGTTAGCAGCCGATACAAAAATACCATTGTATAACAGTAAGAAAAATAAATGCTGCAAAGTATTGGCGTATTCCAGACATTTTCAATACCTTTGTTGGTCCAGGTTCATTTAAAAACGTTTCTAACAAAAACATTCCTATTATCAAACAGTACAAATAGAGGTCAATCAATTCTGGCAAACTGACAAGTCCCCCCCCCCCCCCACACACACACACAAAAAAAATGACGTGAAGCATAAATAATGTTTTAACCTAAAACCACACAAGTTATTGGTGGACAGACTGTGGCAAATTCCTTGTTGTGGTATAAGTGCCAATATTCACTTTTTTAAATTACAATTTCACCTTCATTCTTCAAGGATCATCTTAAATTGGGAACCCATGCTCATTCAAAAATGAAGTTATAAGTCACAATATAGCAACAATGTCAAAACAGTCATAAATTATCTAAAAAGCAATCATTAATATAGCAGTAGTAAGAAACCATATAAACTATATTCAATATGTTGATTAGCAGATTTTGTGTAACTACAAACTACAGGTACAGTGATCTTACATGTATTTATACCTACTTCCCAAAAACATAGTTAAACACTTGATGATAAATATGCTGAGGTTTTAGTATACAGTACCAGTCAAAAGTTTGGACACACCTACTCATTCAAGGGTTTCTCTTTTTTTTTTTTTTTTTACTATTTTCTACATTGTATAATAATAGTAAAGACATCAAAACTATGAAATAGTACATATGGAATCCTATAGTAACCAAAAAAAAGTGTTTCAACAAATCAAAATATATTTTATGCTGAGCTCTCGTTGGCTGCTTTTCCTTCACTCTGCAGTCCAACTCATCCCAAACCATCTCAGTTGGGTTGAAGTCGGGTGATTGTGGAGGCCAAGTCATCTGATGCAGCATTACATCACTCTCCTGCTTAGTCAAATAGCCCTTACACAGCCTGGAGGTATGTTTTGGGTCATTGTCCTGTTGAAAAACAAATTATAGTCCCACTAAGCAAAAACCAGATGAGATGCTGTATCTCTGCAGAATGCTGTGGTAGCCATGCTGGTTAAGTGTGCACTGAATTCTAAATAAATCACTGACAGGTATTTGGTATTTTATTAGGATCAGTGTCAGTGTCACCAGCAAAGAACCTCCACGCCATCACACCTCCTCCTCCATACTTCAAGGTGGGAACAACACATGCAGAGGTCATCCGTTCACTTACTCTGCGTCTCACAAAGACTCGGCAGCTGGAACCAAAAATCTCAAATTTGGACTCATTAGACCAAAGGACAGATTTCCACCGGTCTAATGTCTATTGCTCATGTTTCTTGGCCCAAGTGAGTCTCTTTTTCTTATTGGTGTTCTTTAGTAGTGTTTCTTTGCAGCAATTCGACCATGAAGGCCTGATTCACACAGTCTCCTCTGAACAGTTGATGTTGAGATGTGTCTGCTACTTGAACTCTGTGAAGAATTTATTTGGGCTGCAATTTCTGAGGCTGGTAACTCTAATGAAGTTATGCTTGGTCTTTCACCAAATAGGGATATCTTCTGGACACCATCCCTACCTTGTCACAACACAACTGATTGGCTCAAATGCATTAAGAAGGAAATAAATTCCACAAATGAACTTTTAACAAAAGCACACCTGTTAATTGAAATGCATTCCAGGTGACTACCTCATGAAGCTGAATGAGAGAATAGCAAGAGTGTGCAAAGCTGTCATCAAGGCAAAGGGTGGCTACTAATCTCACATATAAAATATATTTTGACTTGTTTAACACTTTTTGGTCACTACATGATTCCATGTGTTATTTCATAGTTTACAATGTAGAAAATAAAGAAAAATCCTTGAATGAGTAGGTGTGTGCAAACTTCTGTCTGGTACTGTATGTCTTTGAGGTTTCCGGTTAAATATATCAATTGTAGCCTCCCGGGTGGCGCAGTGTTATAGGGCACTGCATCGCAGTGCTAGCTCTGCCACCAGAGACTCTGAGACTCCGTCCGGGTTAGGGAGGGTTTGGCCGGTAAGGGAAATCCTTGTCTCATCGCGCATTAGAGACTCCTCCTGTGGCTGGCCGGGAGCAGTGCGCGCTAACCAGGTCGCCAGGTGCACAGTGTTTCCTCCGACACATTGGTGCGGATGGCTTCCGTGTCGGATGCGTGCTGTGTTAAGAAGCAGTGCTCCTTGGTTGGGTTGTGTTTCGGAGGACGCATGACTTTCGACCTTCGTCTCTCCCGAGCCCGTACGGGAGTTGTAGCGATGAGACAAGATACTAACAATTGGGATACCACGAAATTGGGGAGAAAAGGGGGTAAAATTAAAAAATATATATATATATAAATTGTTGTTTGGAAATATAATTGAATTAATCAAACCTAGCGAGCTTAAAACAGCAGACTTAAAACGCCAGGCATCATTTAAAATGATTAAAATGATGTTGTATTATGTTACACACAATCTTTATGTGGCTGACTGTACGAACTTGTAGGCTAGCTAACAGGTAGCCTACTGGCAGAAAGTCATGCTCTTGTTCAAACTAGGTTTGAGTGCCTCTATATATACATACAGTGCCTTCAGAAAGTATTCACACCCCTTGACTTTTTCCACATTTTGTTGTGCTACAGCCTGAATTTAGTTCAGGAGTAAAAACATTGGCTTAACAAGTCACATAATAAGTTGATGATTTTTTTTAATGACCACCTCATCTTTGTACCCCACACATACAAATAATTGTAAGGTCACTCAGTCGAGCAGTGAATTTCAAACACAGGTTCAACCACAAAATACAGGGAGGATTTCCGATGCCTCAAAGAAGTGCACCTATTGGTAGATGGGTAAATGTAAAAAAGCAGACATTGAATATCCCTTTGAGCGGTGAAGTTATCAATTACACTTTGGATGATGTATCAATACACCCAGTCACTACAAAGATACAGGTGTCCTTTCTAACTCAGTTGCCGTAGAGGAAGGAAACCGCTCAGTTGATTTCACCATGAGGCCAATGGCGACTTTAACACATTTACAGAGTTTAATGGCTGTAATATGAGAAAACGGAGGAGGGATCAACAACATTGTAGTTACTCCACAGTACTAACCTAATTGACAGGTGGAAAAGAAGGAAGCCTGTACAGAATACAAATATTCCAAAATATGCATCCTATTTGCAACAAGGCACTAAAGTAATACTGCAAAAAAATGTGGTATTCACTTTTTGTCCTGAATACAAAGTGTTATGTTTGGGGAAAATCCAATACAACACATTACTGAGTAGCACTCCATATTTTCAAGCACAGTGTTGGTTGTATCATGTTATGGGTATGCTTGTAATTGTTAAGGACTGGGGAGTTTTTCAGGATAAAAAATAAAACAGAATGGAGCTAAGCACAGGCAACATTCTAGAGGAAAACCTGGTTGTCTGCTTTCCACCAGACATTGGGAGATTAATTCATCTTTCAGCAGGACAATAACCTAAAACAAGGCCAAATCTACACTGGACTTGCTTGGCAAGAAGACAGTGAATGATCCTGAGTGGACGAGATACAGTTTGACTTAAATCTACTTGAAAATCTATGGCAAGACCTGAAAATGGTTGTCAAGCAACAATCAACAACCAATTTGACTGCGCTTGAAGAATTTTGAATAGGAATAAAAGGGCAAATGTTGCTCAATCCAGGTATGAACAGCTCTTAGAAACTTACCCAGAAAGACTCACAGCTGTAATCACTGTCAAAGGTGCTTCTACAAAGTATTGACTCAGGGGTGTGAATACTTTTGTAAATGAGATATTTCTGTATTGTCAAAAAACATGTTTTCACTTTGTTATTATGGGGTGTTGTGTGTTGATGGGTGAGAAAATATCTATGTAATTCATTTTGAATTCACAACTAAACATATAATTAGTCAGGAGGTAGGAATGCTTTCTGAAGGCACTGTACATGTTTGGAGTGCCTCAAAGAATGTTATTTTCAAAATTTAAATGTATATCTCATTAAAAAGGGGCAATCTGCAATTGCTACATCCATTTTTGGACTTAAAGAATATAACTTATGCCTCTGAGCTTGTTCAACTGTCGCACACCCATCAGAACCCAACATATAATCTTATTTTACACCAATGTTTGCAAACAATGTAAACCAACACTATGTATCCTCAAACCATGGTTAAAACTATCATTTTGATATCATGGATGTTCAGTCCTAGCATCCACAGCTCTGTCTACAAATTTGAGAGCAGTTACATTTCTCCAGCGCCGTCGTCTCAACTTTTAACAGAAACAGGGGGCGGAGAGAACTCTTTGTTATTGTTTCAACTACTGATCGCCCCTTTAAACTAAAGTATGTTCAAAATGGCAAATAAAATGTACAAATCAATATCAAAAGCACTATTCCATAGCTCAGTATCCTCATGTTTTATTGACCTAACTACAGTACATTGGCACACCTCAACAAACACTACTCACCATCATGTAAACCTACCATAATTTCCTACAACTGTACCAGTATGTCCAAGATACATCGTCTCATTTACACGATCCACTCCCCCCCAAAAAAAAACATCAATAAATTAGATATTTATACACAATTATTTTTGAAGTGATAGATATGATAAGTCATTGGATGGCAAACGACATGTGAGAATCGCTGGCTAATTGATATGATGAACAGCACTGCTCTCCCAACATCCAGACACCTGAGGAAAGGGACACTTTCTAAATGAGGGGGACTGAAGGAAAAATTCAAATAATCCTCATCCACATAGTTAACAAAAGAAAGGCCCATATATGATTTTTTTTTTTTTTTTAAACAGTAAATGTAATGGCTGTGGTCGTGTCTATGTGAGAACATTGAGGTATCGTAGACCCCACATTGGATGTGCGACCAAACACATTCTTGCTCCAAAGTCATTTTACATACACTCCACATCTCTCCTGTTAAGTAGCTGCAGTCCATTCGGGAAATTATTCACAGCCCTTGACTTGTTCCACCTTTTGTTACGTTACAGCCTTATTCTAAAATAGATTAAATAAAAAAAATAAAAAATCCTTATAAATCTACAAACAATACCCCCAGAAAGATCATCCTTGAGATGTTTCTACAACTTGATCGGAGTCCACCTGTGGTAAATTCTATTGATTGGACATTATTTGGAAAGGCACACACATGTCTATATAAAGGTCCCACAGTTGACAGTGCATGTCAGAGCAAAAACCAAGCCGTAGAGCTCCGAGGCAGGATTTTGTAGAGGCACAGATCTTGGGAAGGGTACCAAAAACATTCTGCAGCATTGAAGGTCCCAAAGAACACAGTGTCCTCCATCATTCTTAAACTGAAGAAGATTGGAAACACCAAGAATCTTCCAAGGGCTGGCCGCTCGGCCAAGCTGAGCGATCGGGGGTGAAGGGCCTTGCTCAGAGAGGTTACCAAGAACCCGATGATCATGCTGACAGAGTTCCAGAGTTCCTCTGTGGAGATGGGAGAACCTTCCAGAAGGACAACCATCTCTGCAGCACTCCACCAATCAGATCTTTATGGTAGTGACCAGACGGAAGCCACTCCTCAGGAAAAGGCACACGACAGCCCACTTGGAATTTGCCAAAAGGCACCCATAGGACTCTCAATCATGAGAAACAAGATTCTCTGGTCTGATGAAACCAAGATTGAACTCTTTGGCCTGAATGCCAAGCGTCACGTCTGGAGAAAACATGGCACCATCCCTACGGTGAAGCATGGTGGTGGCAGCATCACGCTGTGGATATGTTTTTCAGCGGCAGGGACTGGGAGACTACTCAGGATCGAGGGAAAGATGAACAGAGCAAAGTACAGAGCGATCCTTGATGAAAACCTGTTGCAGAGCACTCAGGACCCCACACTGGGGCAAAGGTTCACTTTCCAACAGGACAAAGACCCTAAGCACACAGCCAAGACAGAGCAGGAGTGGCTTTGGGACAAGATCTTGAATGTCCTTGAGTGACCCAGCCAGAGCCCGGACTTGAACCCGATCGAACATCTTTGGAGTGACCTGAAAATAGCTGTGCAGAGTTTGAGAGGATCTGCAGAGAATGGGAGAAACTCCCCAAATACAGGTGTGCCAAGCTTGTAGCGTCATACCCAAGAAGACTCAATGCTGTAATCGTTGCCAAAGATGTTTCAACAAAGTACTGAGTAAAAGGGTCTGAATACTTATGTAAATGTGATATTTACGTGTTTTATTTTTAATAAATTAGCAAAAACCTGTTTTTGCTTTGTCATTATGGGGTCTTGTGTGTAAATTGATAAGGGGAATAAAAAAAACAATTTAATACACTTTAGAATAAGGCTGAAGCGTAACATAATTAGGAAAAGGTCAAGGGGTCTGAATACTTTATAGCAGTCCAAACACCGCAGGACCTAAGGTTCTGATTCCACACAAGCAGATCCGACTAGACTACAAAGCTTTCCAGGATTCTGATCTTGGATCAGTTATATGTGATGCGTCGGTGGCTCAGGCCTCTGCTCAGATATATAATTCTAAATCCAGCTGAACTGATTGGAAGGTGGTCATCCAATCAGCACTGTCTTAATCTGATCCCGGGACAGGCACATCTGAGCAGCCTATTCAGTGAAACTGATATGGGATAGTGGTGGGGGGGGGAGGGGTTGGAAATATGGTTTGGTGGTGGTTTGGAAATAACATCTGAGATCAGCAGATCTGGGCGGCCTGCTCGTTGACGGCGCACCGGGCCTGATGGACCCTGGTGCAGGAGGCCGTGTGTCTGTTGAAGCTGTCCCGCCACATGAAGCGCTTGGCACACAGGCTGCATTCGTAGGGCTTGACGCCCGTGTGAATCTTCATGTGGCCCACCAGGTGGTGTTTCATCTTGAAACTTTTGCCACACACGGCGCAGCCGTACGGCCGCAAACCCAGGTGCATGCTCATGTGCCGGTCCCGCTGGCTCTTGTGAGTGAAGCTCTTGCCACACTGGCAGGGGTACAGCTTGTAGACCACTGAGGCGAAGCCCGAGTGGGAGGTCTCTTCCTGGAGGCCACCAGGGGTTCCTCCACCACCACTCTCCTCAACTCCGGTTGCCCCTTCTAGCAGGTCATCTTTTAGTCCAAGCGGTGTCCCGTCGGCCTTGTCGGTGGAGAAGCCCTCTATGGAGGTACCGTAGAAGTCCAGAGGATCCTCCTCCAGGCTCTCCTCCAGCCGAGCCACCGGTTTCTCATCAATGCCGTGGTCCATGGAGCTCCTGCCTGCTGAGGCCTGGGAGTGGGTAAGTTTCAGCTGCTCAGGGTCAGTGACCGCAGGGTCCCCGCTGAAGAGGGCCCCGTCACCCTTGCAATCTGCGCGCCTTTCTGACTTTACGTGGAGCCATTTCCTGTGGCCCATGATACTGGGTGGGACATAGGCAGGTCTGGAGTACTGGTAGTCCCCCTCGCCACCCTCTTCAACGTCCCCATCCTGGCTGGCGACCTCACTACCTGAGCCATCGTGGTCGACCGGTGGCGAGCAGCTTCCGCTGGGCTGGGTGCTGTTGTTCTCCAGAGTGGGAGGGGAGAAGCTGTTCTCCAGGAGCTGGTCCATCTCCATTTTGGCAAAGCCCTCAACTGCTCCTCCTCCTCCTCCACCATCCTCCAGGCCCATGGAACCGTCCCCAGGGCTGTGGTAGCTACTGTCCCCAGGGAAAGGCCTGTCCCTCAGCCCACCAGAAGACTTGTGCACTAATGTGCTAGCGCCGCTTCCTACCACCTCTAAGAGCTCAGTGCATTTGTCCACCACGTGCCACATCTGGAGGAAGCTAGCTGCCGTGAGGAAAGCTACCACCTCGCCGGCAGGTAGGTGCAGGGTGCCCGTGTAGCAAGAGAGGAGGAGACGTTCGAACACGCACGGGTGCATGACGTCAGGTAAAACGCAGCGGGCACTGTTTTTAAGGAGCACTTGGTCGCAGAAGTAGGGCGAACTGGCGGCCAAGATGGCCCGGTGAGCGCGGTACTGGTGTCCCTGGATGACTACGATGATGTCACAGAGCTGGCCCCTCTGCCGCTGCTGGTTGAGCTTCTGCAGCATGGTTCCAGAGAAGTTTGGGAAGTCCACGCGGAGCACATTCCCCTCAGACTCCATGGCAGCCAGGGGTCTAGATCTAGAATATGTAGAACATGAACAGGTCATTAATTGTGTTGATGTTAACTATGTGGGTTATAGATTTACACTGAGTATACCAAACATTAGGCCCAACTTCCTAATATTGAGTTGCACCCCCTTTTGCCCTCAGAACAGCCTAAATTCATCGGGGCATGGACTCTACAAGGTGTCGAAAGCGTTCCAAAGGGATGCTGGTCCATGTTGACTCCAGTGCATCCTACAGTTGTGTCAAGTTGTCTGGATGTCCTTTGGGTGGTGGACCATTCTTGATACACACAGGAAACTGTTGAGCGTTAAAAACAATGCAACGTTGCAGTTCTTGACGCAATGAGTGGAAACAGCCGAACCGATGTTATCAAAGCTGCACTGCAAGCCACAACTTCCTGTCAATACTCGCAAAGAACCTGTCCACGTTTTCTTCGCCGTGAGACTGTTGTTATTTTTTTCGCTAGATATACAGTGGGGCAAAAAAAGTATTTAGTCAGCCACCAATTGTGCAAGTTCTCCCACTTAAAAAGATGAGAGAGGCCTGTAATTTTCATCATAGGTACACTTCAACTATGACAGACAAAATGAGAAGAAAAAAACAGAAAATCACATTGTAGGATTTTTAATGAATTTATTTGCAAATGATGGTGGAAAATAAGTATTTGGTCAATAACAAAAGTTTATCTCAATACTTTGATATATACCTTTTGTTGGCAATGACAGAGGTGAAACGTTTTCTGTAAGTCTTCACAAGGTTTTCACACACTGGTATTTTGGCCCATTCCTCCATGCAGATCTCCTCTAGAGCAGTGATGTTTTTGGGTTGTTGCTGGGCAACACGGACTTTCAACTCCCTCCCTTCTTACGAAGCCACTCCTTCGTTGCCCGGGCGGTGTGTTTGGGATCATTGTCATGCTAAAAGACCCAGCCATGTTTCATCTTCAATGCCCTTGCTGATGGAAGGAGGTTTTCACTTAAAATCTCACGATACATGGCCCCATTCATTCTTTCCTTTACACACGGATCAGTCGTCCTGGTCCCTTTGCAGACAAACAGCCCCAAAGCATGATGTTTCCACCCCCATGCTTCACAGTAGGTATGGTGTTCTTTGGATGCAACTCAGCATTCTTTGTCCTCCAAACACGACGATTGAGTTTTTACCAAAAAGTTATATTTTGGTTTCATCTGACCATATAACATTCTCCCAATCTTCTTCTGGATCATCCAAATGCTCTCTAGCAAACTTCAGACGGGCCTGGACATGTACTGGCTTAAGCAGGGGGACACGTCTGGCACTGCAGGATTTGAGTCCCTGGCGGCGTAGTATGTTACTGATGGTAGGCTTTGTTACTTTGGTCCCAGCTCTCTGCAGGTCATTCACTAGGTCCCCCGTGTGGTTCTGGGATTTTTGCTCACCGTTCTTGTGATCATTTTGACCCCACGGGGTGAGATCTTGCGTGGAGCCCCAGATCGAGGGAGATTATCAGTGGTCTTGTATATCTTCCATTTCCTAATAATTGCTCCCACAGTTGATTTCTTCAAACCAAGCTGCTTACCTATTGCAGATTCAGTCTTCCCAGCCTGGTGCAGGTCTACAATTTTGTTTCTGGTGTCCTTTGACAGCTCTTTGGTCTTGGCCATAGTGGAGTTTGGAGTGTGACTGTTTGAGGTTGTGGACAGGTGTCTTTTATACTGATAACAAGTAGAGGACATAGGAGCCTCTTAAAGAAGAAGTTACAGGTCTGTGAGAGCCAGAAATCTTGCTTGTTTATAGGTGATCAAATACTTATTTTCCACCATAATTTGCAAATAAATTCATTAAAAATCCTACAATGTGATTTTCTGGATTTTTTCCCTAATTTTGTCTGTCTTAGTTGAAGTGTACCTATGATGAAAATTACAGGCCTCTCATCTTTTTAAGTGGGATAACTTGCACAATTGGTGGCTGACTAAATACTTTTTTGCCCCACTGTTTGTGATAACTTACCTGTTCCGGGCAAAACTTTCTTCGTTCTCGATTCAGTGAAAAAAAAGTATCTTAGAAATGTGAGGTGTCCAGTTGCAGGTGTTTCTACAAATGCCAGCGAAAACTCTGAAAGATATTAAATCCATGTTTTGTACCAAGTGAGAAATGCCTTTCAAATGTGTGTAGATCTTTGTTTTGGTAGCACTGTGTGGCCGCGTCACATAGGTAACAACTAGTTCCTGCAAAGATGTTGGGAAATGCAAGATGCCTGGCAGCTTAAATGGAGAGGGAACTCCTCACTTGGTGCAAAATGTGGATTTGAAATCTTTCTGAGTTTTCGTGGGTTTTTGTAGAACCACCTGCAATTGGACATGGACATTTCGAACATAGTTTTTTCCCCGAATCGAGAACAAAGGAAGTTTTGCCAAGAACAGGTTAGTTGAACAATCTATGGCATTGTTTTATATAAGGGCTTTCCTGTAATGACCATCATGGTAACACAGTAATCACATATCTGGTGTACAAACTGGTAGCTCCACCTTTGATAACATCGGATTGGCTGTTTCCACTCATGGAAAACTGATGATGCTAATATGCTAACTCCAGGCTGTTAGCCAGAAGTAGATAATGCATAATTGTGGATTCTGTCATCACGGGCCTTCAGACACAACTCAAGGTAAGGGTAATTTGATACAAATATAGATTTTGCATGAACTATCCTTTTAATTGTGTTGAAGTTAACTATGTGTGTTCTATTTCCTGTATTGTTTAAGATGAAGTTTTATTTGACACATTCACTTATACAGGGATAATGCTTAACTTGCAAGCCCTACCCAACAGTGCAGTATTCAGTAAAAACCCCACAATAAATAAGAGAGGAAGATATATACAGGATCAGCTATGTACAGGGCCATCTACATATAGGGTCAGCTATATACAGAATCAGTGTCACAGAGAGGAAGCTATATACATGGTAAGTGCCAGTACCACATGTACAATGTGCAGAGATACTGGAGTATTGAGGTAGATATGTACATGAACCCACATTTAAAAAAATACTACAGTACTTACTATAGAATTATATAGTATACTGTAGAATACTATACTGCAGATTGTAGTATCCCTTGATCATGTGTAGTACCTACTATATAATGTTGTAGTATACTGTACAATACTATAGTAAATACTATAATATTATCCTCAAAAAAGTACTTTAATAAATACTACAATAATGTTTGCAAAAACACTACACTTTTTTAAGTATATTAAATACTACTGTTTTAAATTTGCACCCTGCCTATTCCTTTCCCCCATATTACAATTTGTGCCACCCATAAGTTTAAAAACACAAGCTACAATCCAAGTATAGACAATATATTGTGTTCCCTACAGGTTATAGAAAAGAAAGACCACAGTCCTATCGATCTACAAGTTATAGAACATAATACTAGTAAACGTTCACTCCCACTTAGCTAGGAGATGCGATAAAAACACAACATCTATGATTAACTATCCATGCCAACTTATAAGAACGTAGCGACATATTCCATAATCATATTCATCAAAGGAGACCACACGGAGTAGCTTCAACTTGCTAAAGCTGGCCATTATCATTTACATACGTGGGGTGTGCACTCAATAATGGTACTCAATGATATAAGCTGTGACCAACAAAATACAATTGAAAACTCAATTAGGTAAAAACGTAGGTAAGCTATATAGCTTTTGATTTCAACATCGGCAAACTGTTATGTGCCCACCTATTTGCATACCGAATACTACGTGCAAGTGTCACATTTCCATTTTCCTTGTGATTCACCCGATCCTGAAAAAATCATGTTGCAGAAGCTGGCTAGCTAGGCTAGCCTATGGCGCTAACCAAGTAGCCATGCACTGAATACATCAAATCCTGACAATTAAGATGAATTTCTAAGTTTTCAAGAATGACTGGCCATACGTCAATATCTCGGTATTGTACGTGCATGAAACATAGAGTTGTCTCACCTTCGATTTCATTTCTATCTCTTGATTTAGAATACAACAGTCGCTTCTCTTCCGAGTTCCACTGGAAATCTTTCAGCCCACGTCATCACGTAACCAAGAATCGCATGGCGCATGATGAGCAATGTAAACAAACCCGCCCCCAGCCCGCCCTCACTGTCTGGGTTGCCAGATGACTTAGAATCATGGTTGGAGGAGGGCCTTCTAAAAATGTTGTAGGTTTATCGGACAGATTCTTACTTCTGTAGATTCTTACATAATGTTTGCATACAACAATGTCCCCACCCCCCCACCGCCTAAAGTTCAAATAATATGTCTTTTAAATGACATATTTGAGTTCATCTCATCCGAAAGAAAGCACATTTTTAAATACAACCCTGATGTGCAACGAAGTGAGACGATGAGCTGATATTTGGCGGGAAAAGACCGGAAAGGAAGAAGTTATTTGGCAGGACATTCTTGAAAAATTCCTATTGGAAACGTTGGGTGTATATGGTTCTAAATGAATGAAAGTACGAATCATATTACTCCTGCGCATATTTTTCCCTGTGGATATATTTGTATATCCTTGAGAACACAATGATACCTCTCTGCATTTTTTTTTTTTTTGGGGGGGGGGGGGGGGGTTATTTATGAAATGACGTGTGAACAACACTTGGTGGCAGTACAGGCTAACCTGAGAGGGCTTTCAGACGAGGGTTTCTCCAGTTTGAGACCTTTCCCAGGACAGCATAACCTTTGAACCTGAAATGTTTTCAAATAAAATTTTGAGCTGAGGTAAAATAACAAAAGAGGGGCTGTATACAGGGGGTACCGGTACAGAGTCAATGTGCGGGGGCACCGGATGGGTCGAGGTTATATGAGGTTATATGTACATGAAGGTAGAGTTATTAAAGCTAGTGAAAAGGTGAAGGATGATGAACGTTCATGTTTCTCTGGAGAACATTATTATCATGCATTGTAATATTGTTTGGAACACTTTACACCCCCATTCAGTCAACATTAGGTTAAATGTGAATTTTATTTTTAATCATGTATGCCTAGTATTGTCAGTTCAACTTTATGTCGTCCCCCCCCCCCCTTCTCTGCAAATCCTCTCAAGCTCAGTCAAGTTGGATGGGGAGCGTTGCTGCACAGCTATTTTCAGGTCTCTCCAGGGATGTTCAAGTCTGGGATCTGGCTGGGCCACTCAAGGACATTCGGATACTTGTCCGGAAGCCACTCCTGCGCTGTCTTGGTTGTGTACTTAGGGTCGTTGTCCTGTTGGAAGGTGAATCTTTGCCCCAGTCTGAGGTCCTGAGCACTCTGGAGCAGGTTTTCATCAAGGATCTCTCTGTACTTTGCTCTGTTCATCTTTCCCTCGATCTTAACAAGTCTCTCTGTCCCCGATGCTGAAAAAACATCCCCACAACATGATGCTGCCACCACCATGCTTCACAGTATTGATGGTGCCATGTTTCTTCCAGACGTGACTCTTGGCATTCTTGCCAAAAGTGTTCAATCTTGGTTTCATCAGACCAGATAATCTTGTTTGTGTTTGTGTCTGAGAGTCCTTGAGGTGCCTTTTGGCAAACTCCAAGCGGGCTGTCATGTGCCTTTTACTGAGGAATGGCTTCCGTCTGGCCTTTATGGTAGAAAGGCCTTTATAAAACCCTTTATGGTAGAGTGCTGCAGAGATGGTTGTCCTTCTGGAAGGTTCTCCCATCACCACAGAGGAACTCTGGAGCTCTGTCAGAGTGACCATCAGATTCTTGGTCACTTCCCTGAACAAGGCCCTTCTCCCCCAATTGCTCAGTTTGGCCGGGATGGCCAACTCTAGGAAGAGTCTTGCTGGTTCCCCACGTCTTCCATTTAATAATGACGGAGGACACTGTGTTCTTTGGGACCTTCAATGTTGCAGAAATGCTTTGGTACACTTCCCCAGATCTGTGCCTCGACACAATCCTGACTCGGATCTCTACGGACAATTTCTTCGACCTCTTGGCTTGGTTTTTGTCAACTGTGGGACCTTATATAGACAGGTGTGTGCCTTTCCAAATCATGTCGAATCAATAGAATTTACCACAGGTGGACTCCAATCAAGTTGTAGAAATATCTCAAGGATGATCAATGGAAACAGGATGCATCTGAGCTCAATTTCGAGTCTCATAGCAAAGGGTCTGAATACTTATGTAAATAAGTTCCTTTTTAAAATACTGCTTGAGCTGTCTGTATCGTTCCGACTGGTGGTCCTTTTTTGAAAGAAACTTAACATGCTTCTCTGCATCTCTACTAAAATCTGGGTAAAATATTAAAAGGAACGTGAGTCTTATCCAGTACATTTAGTTATTGCTTGCTTTTCCTAAAGTCTACCAACTTTGCAAACAGGCATGCCAGCCAAGATACAGGTAACTGACAAAATAATGGAAACACTTGAGTAAATGTGGAATACAAAGTACTGTATATTGAAAGCAGGCACTTCCACACAGGTGTGGTTCCTCAGTTAATTAAGCAATTTAAATCCCATCATGCTTAGGGTCATATATAAAAATGCTGGGCAGGCTATTATTTTTTTTTACCATGGCTATGCCCCCATAGGATGACAATGCCCCCATCCACAGGGCACGAGTGGTCACTGAAAGGTTTGATGAGCATGACACCGGTGTAAGCCATATGCCATGGCGGTCTCAGTCACCAGATCTCAATCCAATTGAACACTTATACGAGGTTCTAGAGCGGCGGGTGCGATAGTGTTTAACACCACCATCAACAAAAACACAAACATGATGGTATACCTCGTGGAAGAATGGTGTCTCACCCTTTCAATAGAGTTCCAGACACTTCTTGAATCTATACCTAGGTGCATTGAAGCTGTTCTGGTTCTTAGTGGCCCAACGCCCTATTGAGACACTTTATGTTGGTGTTTCCTTTATTTTGGCAGTTACATGTAGTTATTCTAAATTGATTGATAGCCTGAAATGGCTTCTTGGTAGCTATGAGGCTGGAAGAAAGGTTGACAATTTGGGCTAGCGAAAGACAACTTCATTAAATTGGTAAGTGGCAGTACTACAGTTAAAACGACAAGAACCATTTATTTTTTTGTATTTTTCTAAAAACAGGAAAGATCGGGTAGCACGTGCCTCTGTGCCCCCTACGGGCATGACACCTCTGCACGCACGCACACACACTCATACACGCACGCACGCACACACACACACACACACACACACACACACACACACACACACACACACACACACACACACACACACACACACACACACACACACACAGCCAACAAAACGGTGTATTTTTCGAAATGGCTTTTTTGACCTCGAGGGTTGATCTTGATATCGATGATGTTTTCAAAGTAGCCCGATCAAAGAGTCTCCTGTTGAAGTTGTAATCTGTCCTGAAGTGGGCCTTTGTTGGCCTGCGCCGGCCGGTCGCTTGACCAGACATTCTTTGGCCCTGCGTTGTGTGCCCCTCCTATGCAGGGCAGGTGCAGGGATCAGAGAGGGAAGGCCTGAGCTCCTCCAGCTGGGAATGGAGCCTTACTCCTAGTATATATGTCCCAAATGCACCCTATTTCCTATATAGTGCACTACATTTGACCAGGGCCCTGTTCTTATCTAAAGTTCTTACCTGAGTTATTTGCCTCATCACTTGTCTCTTGATATGGTGAAAAGCAATAGGTGTATGCATGGCAAAACCTGTAGTGTGGAAATGAGTTAAAAACCCAATAATATTATACACACCTGTAGTGTGGAAATGAGTTAAAAACCCAATAATATTATACACACCTGTAGTGTGGAAATGAGTTAAAAACCCAATAATATTATACACACCTGTAGTGTGGAAATGAGTTAAAATCCCAATAATATTTACAAAACCTGTAGTGTGGAAATGAGTTAAAAACCCAATAATATTATACACACCTGTAGTGTGAAAATGAGTTAAAAACACAATAATATTATACACACCTGTAGTGTGGAAATGAGTTAAAAACCCAATAATATTATACACACCTGTAGTGTGAAAATGAGTTAAAAACACAATAATATTATACACACCTGTAGTGTGGAAATGAGTTAAAAACACAATAATATTATACACACCTGTAGTGTGGAAATAAGTTAAAAACACAATAATATTATACACACCTGTAGTGTGGAAATAAGTTAAAAACACAATAATATTATACACACATGTAGTGTGTAAATGAGTTAAAAACACAATAATATTATACACACATGTAGTGTGTAAATGAGTTAAAAACCCAATAATATTATACACACCTGTAGTGTGGAAATGAGTTAAAAACACAATAATATTTACAAAACCTGTAGTGTGGAAATGAGTTAAAAACCCAATAATATTATACACACCTGTAGTGTGGAAATGAGTTAAAAACACAATAATATTTACAAAACCTGTAGTGTGGAAATGAGTTAAAAACCCAATAATATTATACACACATGTAGTGTGTAAATGAGTTAAAAATCCAATAATATTATACACACCTGTAGTGTGGAAATGAGTTAAAAACCCAATAATATTATACAAACCTGTAGTGTGAAAATGAGTTAAAAACCCAATAATATTATACACACCTGTAGTGTGGAAATGAGTTAAAAACCCAATAATATTTACAAAACCTGTAGTGTGGAAATTAGTTAAAAACTAAATAATATTTAGCTCAAGCACCTCAATAATAACAAAAAAATACAATTCTTTTGGAAATTTTCATCAACTTTTCACCAAATTTCATCCATAGAATGGTCCTGTGGAGGAAGGATTATTGACATATATTTGTATCTTAAAGAAGAAATCACCTATTTAAATACTTTGTCTGAAATGTACTGTGACCAAAAATAATTTTGGCCTGGATGTAAAATCAAAGCTATTTGTCTTTATCAATTTATTTCTACATTGAATTACTGTATGTTAGTAGGGAGATTAAATAGACATCCAATAGAAGTTTATTTTGTTTTGTCCATAGCTGTATCATCAAACTGCTGAAATTGAACCTTAGACATTTTTGAAAACATGCAGGATAGTTTCAATCCAGTTGACAGTTATCAGTCATTATCAGAGAAGTGTCTGGGATAGCAGGTGTGTTGCAGATCTGTAGGTAGCTCTGTTATCTGGATGGTGGGGAAAAAAGAATAGAAAAGAATATAGAATAAAAAAGAGTAGACATGCAAGCAAATATGATACTTAAATCTATCATTTGAGGGCAGTCCAGTGAAGGGGTGCGTGAACGACAGCTGTGTTTGAACAGCCTTCTTGCTGTAGCTGATGAAATATACATGGGCCTTTGTGAGAGGGTCCAAACGTTTATATTGCCTCTGCTATCTGGAGAAGGACTGATAGGACGAGCAGATAATTCCATCAAACGCACAAAAGCAATAAATCTGATTTAATTATTAGGCATACAATATTGGATTCATTGGGTGGAAAAGAGATCAGCTGAATGGAAGGTAGAAGGGGTAGATTACACGGTCTGAGGAAGTGTGTGTGTGTGTTGGGGGTTAATTTGCTTAGGGTCTGAACACAAGATAACAGGATTGTATATTGAAACAATTCACCTTCTCCGCTAAGACTGATCCTCACATCAACGAATCTTCTTAACATTTAAACTGACATTTTTACGAGTGCCATATTTGTTTAAATTCATCAAAAATGGTAAGTGAAGGTTTATAGCCCCTTTTTTATTCCAATATGAAATGAGTCGTTTAGGAGATAAGATATTCAGTTTAACTGGGGCTTGGTAAATAAACAAAGAAGAAACTGATTGAACACAATGGCGGGTGATTGCCACCTCTGCATGTTCAGTTTGGAATGTCCATTTTGGATCTGTCAGCCGCGGTTCCGCTGAGGTTGAAGCGTCCGTACAGAGAGCCAGCGAAGCGTGGCGCGGCAATGCTTCGGCACGACATAAACCAGAGCCTAGCGTGCGGTGGATCAGGGACGACTCACGCCATCCAGGTCATCCCTGGCCCACCACACTCTGAAACATTGCAGAGACGAGAGATGTTAGGCAACAGAGGTATAAGAAGAAGAAAAAGTCATACTGTATAAAAGTTGTGTTTATACCTTGTGATCCCAACTCACTATTTAAAATGTCGAATTTATCTTACACACTACAGTATAAGCCATAAAAATTCAGATTATTGCATAGAATTCATAGAATTCTATTTTATTAATGATGTACATTTTCCTGCCATACCCTTTTCTGGGTCTCTATTGCCTTTATTTAGTCCGTTGATTTTCTTGGTTTACTTTTCCTTAGTTTGCCATGGATTGAGAGAATTCAGCACCATGCCTTACCCAAGGACCAGTGGTATGTGGCGTCTTGCCAGCCGACACAGGGTTTTTTACAATCAAAAAGCCTTTTACTCCACAATGCAACAAAGATAAACATATAGTGCCTTCATCGCTGCAGTCCAGGCTTTAGCTTCTCAACACTTGTGCCAAATAGATAGTCAGGCCAAGTATCTTTTGTTTAGATAAACCATGTGATATGTGATGGGGGGGGGGGGGAAGTGATAGATGCAAACATTGAAAATACCAGTAGCTGCAAACAATGGATTTTGGAACAGCAAATTATGTCTGGGTGTGAAGTGCCTCGCCTCAATAGAGACAGATACACTGAAGGGAATTTTATCCCTGACAGTCCCAAATCTGTGAAATTATTGTGTGGGGTGTTAGCATTGGTTGAAGCATAATGTTAAATTCAAATCTCCCTACCATCATATCTAAACCAATAGGACACCAATCTCAATTAAATTAGCAAATCAAGTTGATTGGAGGTACACAACCCACTCCCCGTCTCTGTCTTGGCTGTTACCAAGAACCACATACCGGATTTAAAAAAAGGGTCATGAGTAATTTAGTTTTCAGAGTATTTTCTGCGCCTACCTAGCTCAAATTCAAGATGACGGATTAAAACGAGACCATAACGTCCATAAAGTGACCATTGGATTGAAACATTTCGGATTGACTAAAGTACGTAGTTGGAACAGCCTTTATTAAATGTGTAATTTATCGCTCTTATGTGCTCATTTCTGTCTGTTAAGAGCAAACGATGTGCTATCTTTTTGCAGCATTTCTGACAATGCTAACATATTTTCAGCCGAATCTCAGAGTTCTAAAACCGGGACAAGCAACTTGGTTGCTGCGCAACAGCAGCAGCTAGCTAGCTAGTAGCAGGCTAGCAGTTGTAGCTAGCTAGCTAACACCAGTCAGATGAGAAGCAAGCTCGAAGCAAAGGAAGCAAAGGTTTTTCATATGGCTGAAGTTATCTGTGTAAACTAAATCAGAGGACAAATAAGCTAGTGAATGTCCTTGACTGCTATAATAGTCAGTTAGCTAGCCAACTACTATAGCCTTTTTCTCCAAGCTGTTCACCACAACTCAATGTTGACAATTTATCCTAGATAGCAAAGTCACATTCTTCCTTAAAGCATAGCTAGCTAAGTAAAGTTCATAGTCAACACCAAACTTTGGGAAACTGCCACGCTACTAACTTATAATACATGCAAAAGGCATTGCTCATCTATCTAGCTACTCCGGCATGATACAGTCAAACTGGCTATAGCTATATAGCTATCACATCATAATCAAATTGTATTTGTCACATGCACCAAATACAACAGGTAGACCTTACAGTGCAATGCTTACTTACAAGCCCTTAACCAACAATGCAGTTTTAAGAAAAATACAAACAAATAAATAAATAAAAGTAACAAATAATAAAAAAGCAGCAGTAAAATAACAATAGCGGGGCTATATACAAGGTGGTACCGGTTGTCAAGGTAATTGAGCTAATCCAGTTTAAGTCAGAAGTTTACATACACTTAGGTTGGAGTCATTAAAACTCGTTTTTCAACCACTCCACACATTTCTTGTTAACAAACTATAGTTTTGGCAAGTCGGTTAGGACATCTACTTTGTGCATGACACAAGTCATTTTTCCAACAATTGTTTACAGACAGATTATTTCACTTATAATTCACTGTATCACAATTCCAGTGGGTCAGAAGTGTACATACACTAAGTTGACTGTGCCTTTAAACAGCTTGGAAAATTCCAGAAAATGATGTCATGGCTTTAAAAGCTTCTGATAGGCTAATTGACATCATTTGAGTCAATTGGAGGTGTACCTGTTTGAAGTTTGAAGGCCTACATTCAAACTCAGTGCCTCTTTGCTTGACATCATAGGAAAATCAAAAGAAATCAGCCAGGACTTCAGATTTTTTTAGATCTCAACAAGTCTGATTCATCCTTGGGAGCAATTTCCAAATGCCTGAAGGTACCACGTTCATCTGTACAAACAATAGTCTGCAAGTATAAACACCATGGGACCATGCAGCTGTCATACCACTCAGGAAGGAGACGCGTTCTGTCTCCTAGAGATTAACTTACTTTGGTGCAAATCAATCCCAAAACAACAGAAAAGGACCTTGTGAAGATGCTGGAGGAAACAGGTACAAAAGTATCTATATCCACAGTAAAACACGTTCTATATTAACATAACCTGAAAGGCTGCTCCAAAACTGCCATAGAAAAGCCAGACCACGGTTTGCAACTGCACATGAGGACAAAGATCATACTTTTTGGAGAACTGTCCTCTGGTCTGATGAAGCAAAAATATAACTTTTTGGCCATAATGACCATCATTATGTTTGGAGGAAAGCCAAAGAACACCATCTCAACCGTGAAGCACGGGGGTGGCAGCATCATGTTGTTGGGGTGCCTTGCTGCAGGAGGGACTGGTGCACTTCACAGAATAGATGGCATCATGAGGGAGGAAAATTATGTGGATATATTGAAGCAACATCTCAAGACATCACTGAGGAAGTTAAAACTTGGTCGCAAATGGGTCTTCCAAATGAACAATGACCCCAAGTATACTCCAAAGGTGTGGGAAAATGGCTTAAGGACAACAAAGTCAAGGTATTAGAGTGGCCATCACAAAGCCCTGACCTAAATCCTATAGAAAATTTGTGGGCAGAACTTTTTGGAAAAGTTGTATAATTTTGTATAATCAGCTTCCGGTTTAAAAACAATGGAAAACTAAAATCAATCGAGAGGTAGGCATTGGTCTGAAGCCAAAAAAGAAAACCTCACATGAACGCCACAATGCCTACTCCCCCCATGCTCTACCAAGGTTTTCCTGCACACATCTTTGACCTGCTACAATAGCTACAGTATGTTGGTCTATTGTACATCAAACAATGTGTATGCAGGTTGCTTAGGATTCAAACCTTCTCATTTATCATATATACACTGAGTGTACAAAACACATCTATGACATCGACTGACCAGGTGAAAGCTATCATCCCTTATTGACTTCGCCTGTTAAATCTACTTCAATCAGTATAGATGAAAGGTTTGAGTGTGTCAAGAACTGCAACACTGCTGGGTTTTTAACACTCAACAGTTTCCTGTGTGTATCAACAATGATCCACGACCCAAAGGACATCCAGCCAACTTGAACACAACTGTGGGAAGCATTGGAGGCAACATGGGCCAGCGTCCCTGTGGAACGCTTTTGACACCTTGTAGTCCCATACCTCGGTGAATTGAGACTGTTCTGAGGGCAAAAGGGTGCACTCAATATTAGGATGGCGTACTTTATGATTTCTTCAGTGTATATTATTGTATTTTTAGATATAGGCCTATTGTAAATGTGTATTCTTGTAGCGTCACCATGTTTATTGCTAAAATAAATACAAATACACACACTTTAAGCTACATATTTCATTTGACAGAGGTAATGAACTGCCCGTTGATCCGCACAGGATATTGATAAAACAGGACCGTGTTTGCAAAACAAGTGTTTCTGAACTTATGTCAATATTGTACTGGTAAGCTAACGGTTCCAGAAATCAGGAATACAGACAGGCTCTATAGGTCTCTATATCTGAGTGACTGTGATCAATACACCATCACATGTTACTGTACGTTGGGCACCTACTGACTAAAAAAAAAAATGTTAGGAATGACATTTTCTATCAGTGATGTGTATTGCTAAAATAAAGATTTAAGGAAATACAGGCAGGTACCACATTACAACAAGACAAAACAGCTTAAGCTGATCTGCTGGTGCCAAGTCAATGACAATATGCTGGTGCCAAGTCAATGACAATCTGCTGGTGCCAAGTCTTAGATCAATGATATGATACATGATCCATAAATTATACCAAACCAGTGACATTTTTACTTCCCTGTTGGCACATAAAGCAAAGCAACAGGTGGATCTAGACTTCAAGATGAAGATAAATTCAAGGTCAGAATGTTCTTGATTTGATTTGCGATACATAAAATACTCTGTACTGTATTCATTCTTTGTAAAATAATAATAATAAAATGAGCAGATGAATGATTACTAAATCTCCCACTTCTGTAATGACTAAATCTCCAGCTTTTCCAAAGATATCATCACAATTTCTTGCCAGATAAACCCAATTGCAGGGGCAATGGCCAAGGCTTGAGAGGGCTTGACTGACATCTGGCACACCATAAAGAGAGAGGGATACCTCAGGGCTCAGTGCTCGGCCCCCTTTGGAATGCCCTACCCAGCTGAGGGGAGATCAAAACAGAGTCTGGGACGAGAGGTTTTTCCACCTGTGCCTTTGTCATCGGTAAGTCTGTCATCCCTGCAAATATTGGTTAGCAGTAATGGCGGCCAGAGATTAGGCCCACTTCCCGAGCTATTAACCACATTTCTTGTCCTCTCTACCGAGGCCTGTTGAACAAAGAGCCAATTCATGGGATCCCAAGTCTCGTAACGATGGCCCTCGCATCCACCTGAACCGAGGATAATGCAGCCGTTCCATTACACTGCTCCGGGCCAGAGAAGGAGCTGAAGAATGAAGGCCAAAGGCCACCATGTTCAGGCATTTATCCAAAATGAGGGGGCTTTGAGTGACTAGACCCGCTTAGACAAGCACAGTCAAACGAGGAGAGGATTACTGAAAACTGGACTATTTTGTCACTCATCAGCAGATTTACGAGAGCCACCATTCTTATCACCCTGCCTCGACATCATAGATGGATGAGTACATTTAGTTTATTGAGCTTTTCTCTTCTGGTTCTCTCTCATAGTTAAAAAAAACCCCAAAAACAACTCAATTAGCGGTTTCAGACCGATATTCAGTATGATCTCTCCAACGACTGAACATCAAATAGCGTTTTTTTAAATATTTTTTTATCATAATGGCAAAGCCAGAGATGTCATGTCAGAGGACAACATGTTATATTAATTGTATTTGCGTTCTGTATGAAATGTGATTAAAAAACTCCTCACACAACTTGACCAAATTAACTCCCATAATGCATGTCAGGCACATGCACAGAGGGTTGTACCTGTGCCCGAGCACCTGCCCCTTGCCCTCCCTTTCGCCAAGTGCCCTTTTGGGTGATGGTATAACGAAGCAATACGATACGAGGGGTTGTGGTATTTTGCCAATACACCCTGCCTAAGGACTGTTCTTAGGCAAGATGTAACTCGGAGTACCAGGACTCAGTCCTTAGCCGTGGTATATTGGCTCTATATCACAAACCCCAGATGTGCCTTATTGCTATTATAAACTGATTACCAACTTAATTAGAGCAGTAAAAATAAATGTTTTGTCATACCCGTGGTATACGGTCTGATATATCACAGCTGTCAGCCAATCATTCAGGGCTCTAAAGACCCAGTTTATAATTCTTATCATTTTTATACAGTTTTTGTTGGTGTTCTGAACCCACTGCTCCCAAGTCATTGTGACGTCATCAAGTTTTTGTTCTTTTAGTCTGCCTTGTGCGGAGGTTGCGTACACCCAAATATCCAAACATCCATGGCTTGAAATGTCATCACTCGTCTGGTGTGTGAAGCAAGCGTCATAGTTTAAACATTAACAGTACTGCCTAACATAACGTTTGATTGACACTCGATAATACTTGAGCTGTTTTTTTCTTTGCTCAGAAAACTTGGGGTGGGAGGGGCCAATTAAATCACTGAGGCTGCCAGACTTGGGCTCCAGGAACGAGGAAGGGGAGACAAAGAAGTGCACAATGGCCATGGCAGGTGCCACCGTTTTAAGAGCATGTTCAAATGTACAGTCAAACGTTTAGACACACCTACTCATTCGAGGGTTTTTCTTTATTTTTACTATTATAAACATTTTGGAATAATAGCGAAGACATCAAAACTATGAAATAACACATATGGAATCATGTAGCAACCAAAATAGTGTTAATATTTTATATTTGAGATTCTTCAAAGTAGCCGCCCTTTGCCTTGTGGACAGCTTTGCACACTCTTGTTTTTTCATAGTTTTGATGTCTTCACTATTATTCTACAACGATGATCCAATGGTATGTATTGTAGCTATTGAAATGTGTTGATCGTTTATATTCATTCTACGTACAATGCAACCACTATAACAACAAACTACAGTATGATATGTGGCATGTTTACTGTGTATTATTTTATTTTTCAGAATATTTTGAATGGAATTCTTGACAATTACCAAGACAGTAGGAAACGCGTGACAGGGAGACAGGGCGGCGAACCGGGAGTAAATCACACCGCGGGTACATTACACAGTAGATAAATCACACCATGGGTAAATCATACCATGGGTAAATCATACCATGGGTAAATCATACCTTGGGTAAATCACACCATGGGTAAATCATACCTTGGGTAAATCACACCATGGGTAAATCATACCTTGGGTAAATCATACCTTGGGTAAATCACACCATGGGTAAATCACACCATGGGTAAATCACACCATGGGTAAATCATACCATGGGTAAATCATACCATGGGTAAATCATACCTTGGGTAAATCACACCATGGGTAAATCATACCTTGGGTAAATCACACCATGGGTAAATCATACCATGGGTAAATCATACCTTGGGTAAATCATACCATGGGTAAATCATACCATGGGTAAATCATACCATGGGTAAATCATACCATGGGTAAATCATACCATGGGTAAATCACACCATGGGTAAATCATACCATGGGTAAATTACACCATGGGTAAATCATACCTTGGGTAAATCATACCATGGGTAAATCATACCATGGGTAAATCATACCATGGGTAAATCATACCTTGGGTAAATCGCATATAAAACCTGTTATGACCTCTGTCACTATCTAAACTCAGCAAAACAAGAAACGTTTTCTCACTGTCAACTGCGTTTATTTTCAGCAAACTTAACATGTGTATATATTTGTATGAACATAACAAGATTTAACAACTGAAACCAAAACTGAACAGGTTCCACAGACATGTGACTAACAGAAATGGAATAATGTGTCTCTGATCAAAGGGGTGGTTGGTCAAAATCAAAAGTAACAGTCAGTATCTGGTGTGGCCACCAGCTGCATTAAGTACTGCAGTGCATTTCCTCCTCATGGACTGCACCAGATTTGCCAGTTCTTGCTGTGAGATGTTACTCCACTCTTCCACCAAGGCACCTGCAAGTTCCCAGACATTTCTGGAGGGAATGGCCCTAGCCCTCACCCTCCGATCTAACAGGTCCCAGACGTGCTCAATGGGATTGAGATCCAGGCTCTTCGCTGGCCATGGCACAACACTGACATTCCTGTCTTGCAGGAACTCAGACACAGAATGAGCAGTATGGCTTGTAGCATTGTCATGCTGGAGGGTCATGTCAGGATGAGCCTGCAGGATGGGTACCACATGAGGGAGGAGGATGTCTTCCCTGTAACACACAGCATTGAGATTGCCTGCAATGACAACAAGCTCAGTCCGATGATGCTGTGACACACCGCCCCAGACCAAGACGGATCCTCCACCTTCAAATCGGTTCCGCTCCAGAGCACAGGCCTCGGTGTAACGCTCATTCCTTCGCGGATAAAAGCGAATCCGACCATCACCACTGGTGAGACAAAACTGAGACTCGTCAGTAAAGAGCACTTTTTGCCAGTTCAGTCTGGTCCAGCGACGGTCGGATTGTGCCCATAGGCGACATTGTTGCCGGTGATGTCTGGTGAGGACCTGCCCTACAACAGGCCTACAAGCCCTCAGTCCAGCCTCTCTCAGCCTATTGCGGACAGTCTGAGCACTGATGGAGGGATTGTGCGTTCCTGGTGTAACTCTGGCAGTTGTTGTTGCCATCCTGAACCTGTCCCGCAGGTGTGATGTACTGATCCTGTGCAGGTGTTGTTACACGTGGTCTGCCACTGCGAGGACGATTAGCTGTCCGTCCTGTCTCCCTGTAGAGCTGTCTTAGGCGTCTCACAGTACATACATTGCCATTTATTTCCCTGGCCACATCTACAGTCCTCATGCCTCCTTGCAGCATGCCTAAGGCACGATCACGCAGATGAGCAGAGACCCTGGGGATCTTTCTTTTGGTGTTTTTCAGAGTCAGTGGAAAGGCCTCTAGTGTACTAAGTTTTCATAACTGTGACCTTAATTGCCTACCGTCTGTAAGCTGTTAGTGTCTTAACGACCGTTCCACGGGTACATGTTCATTAATTGTTTATGGTTCATTGAACAAGCATGGGAAGCAGTGTTTAAACCCTTATTTGGATTTTTACGAATTATCTTTGAAAGACAGGGTCCTGAAAAAGGGACCTTTTTTCCAGAGTTTATATTCTAATGTTTGAGAGTGAACAGGTCCAGCTACCAGGGATGGAAGTTCTTCCTGACAGCCCATCCCCTGGATCCGAGGACAGACCTCATCTCAGCAGTGTTGGAATAGTATGCACACAGTGCGGTGTTATACCTTGGCAGCTCACAGTAGCTGTCCTTTATCAAATGCATTACATGGCTACAGTATGTATGTTGGCTGTATTCATTTAATCACTGGTAACTGTTTTGGACCTCTTTGTCACTGTTTGTCATCATCAGGGCCAGCTAGACAGTGGCCAGGTCTTGATGTCAGGCATCAAAGCTCTTCCTGACATCCCATCTCCTGCATCCGAGGAGAGACCCTCTCAACTGAACAATGATCAAATGGTATGAATGAAATAACATCCTAAATCATGAACTATCCATTTGGCTGTAATATGAACCTAGATTGGGCTGATATTACCAGATTACCTCCCAGATGACCTCCCAGGAACGAGTTGGTGCAGATGACCTCCCAGGAACGTGTTGGTGCAGATTACCTCCCAGGAACGTGTTGGTGCAGATTACCTCCCAGGAACGTGTTGGTGCAGATTACCTCCCAGGAACATGTTGGTACAGATTTCCTCCTAGGAACGTGTTGGTGCAGATTACCTCCTAGGAACGTGTTGGTACAGATTTCCTCCTAGGAACGTGTTGGTGCAGATTACCTCCTAGGAACGTGTTGGTCCAGATGACCTCCCAGGAACCTGTTGGTGCAGATGACCTCCCAGGAACGTGTTTCTCCAGATGACCTCCCAGGAAGGTGTTGGTGCAGATTACCTCCCAGGAACGTGTTGGTGCAGATTACCTCCCAGGAACCTGTTGGTGCAGATGACCTCAGGAACATGTTGGTGCAGGAACCTCCCAGGAACGTGTTGGTGCAGACCTCCCAGGAACGTGTTGGTGCAGATCCCAGGAACCTGTTGGTGCAGATGACCTCCCAGGAACCTCCCCGTGTTGGTGCAGATGACCTCCCAGGAACGTGTTGGTGCAGATGACCTCCCAGGAACGTGTTGGTGCAGATGACCTCCCAGGAACGTGTTGGTCCAGATGACCTCCCAGGAACGTGTTGGTGCAGATGACCTCCCAGGAACGTGTTGGTCCAGATGACCTCCCAGGAACGTGTTTGTCCAGATGACCTCCCAGGAACGTGTTGGTGCAGATGACCTCCCAGGAACGTGTTGGTGCAGATTACCTCCCAGGAACGTGTTGGTCCAGATGACCTCCCAGGAACGTGTTGGTGCAGATGACCTCCCAGGAACGTGTTGGTGCAGATGACCTCCCAGGAACGTGTTGGTGCAGATTACCTCCCAGGAACGTGTTGGTGCAGATGACCTCCCAGGAACAGGTGTTGCAGTGCAGATGACCTCCCAGGAACGTGTTGGTGCAGATGACCTCCCAGGAACGTGTTTGTCCAGATGACCTCCCCAGATGACCTGTGTTGGTGCAGATGACCTCCCAGGAACGTGTTGGTGCAGATTACCTCCCAGGACATGTTGGTGCAGATGACCTGTTGTTGGTGCAGATGACCTCCCAGGAACGTGTTGGTGCAGATTACCTCCCTAGGAACATGTTGGTGCAGATTACCTCCCAGGAACGTGTTGGTGCAGATGACCTCCCATGAACAGGAACAGGAAGGTGTTGGTGCAGATGACCTCCCAGGAACGTGTTGGTGCAGATTACCTCCTAGGAACCTGTTGGTGCAGATTACCTCCCATGAACATGTTGGTGCAGATTACCTCCCATGAACATGTTGGTGCAGATTACCTCCCAGGAACGTGTTGGTGCAGATTACCTCCTAGGAACGTGTTGGTGCAGATGACCTCCCAGGAACGTGTTGGTGCAGATTACCTCCCAGGAACCTGTTGGTGCAGATGACCTCCCAGGAACCTGTTGGTGCAGATGACCTCCCAGGAACCTGTTGGTGCAGATGACCTCCCAGGAACGTGTTGGTGCAGATGACCTCCCAGGAACCTGTTGGTGCAGATGTATGTTGGTGCAGATTACCTCCCAGGAACGTGTTGGTGCAGATGACCTCCCAGGAACGTGTTGGTGCAGATTACCTCCCAGGAAGGTGTTGGTGCAGATTACCTCCCAGGAACGTGTTGGTGCAGATTACCTCCCAGGAACCTGTTGGTGCAGATTACCTCCCAGGAACCTGTTGGTGCAGATGACCTCCCAGGAACCTGTTGGTGCAGATGACCTCCTAGGAACATGTTGGTGCAGATTACCTCCCAGGAAGGTGTTGGTGCAGATTACCTCCCAGGAACGTGTTGGTGCAGATGACCTCCCAGGAACATGTTGGTGCAGATGACCTCCCAGGAACGTGTTGGTGCAGATTACCTCCCAGGAACGTGTTGGTGCAGATGACCTCCCAGGAACGTGTTGGTGCAGATTACCTCCCAGGAACGTGTTGGTGCAGATTACCTCCCAGGAACGTGTTGGTGCAGATTACCTCCCAGGAACGTGTTGGTGCAGATTACCTCCCAGGAACGTGTTGGTGCAGATTACCTCCCAGGAAGGTGTTGGTGCAGATTACCTCCCAGGAAGGTGTTGGTGCAGATGACCTCCCAGGAACGTGTTTGTCCAGATGACCTCCCAGGAAGGTGTTGGTGCAGATTACCTCCCAGGAAGGTGTTTGTGCAGATGACCTCCCAGGAACGTGTTTGTCCAGATGACCTCCCAGGAAGGTGTTGGTGCAGATTACCTCCCAGGAAGGTGTTGGTGCAGATGACCTCCCAAGAACATGTTGGTGCAGATGTCCTCCCAGGAACCTGTTGGTGCAGATTACCTCCCCCAACAGGTGTCCAGATCAGTCCGTGAAGTGCGTATGTGCAAATTGGTGCCAAACACCGGAGACAAACAATATCTCAAGAACGAATTCAAAGAGCTTGTGAGACTGTTACCACAATTTGTGCACTACAAGTCTCATGTTAAATGGCACTTACCTCACAAATATTCAGATGTAATGACAAGGAAATCAGATATAATGCCTTTTAGGGCTACGAAGTGAAGATGGAAGGTGGTCAAAACGAGATGATGAGGAGGATCAAACTGTTTACTTAATGAACCTTATGTCCCATATTTTTTCGGTAGAGGTAGATGGCAAGACCCCCCCCGCTTGTGAAGGTGACCTGATCAGTTGACAAAAACAAAATCTCTCCTGGAAAGGAACTAATTCAGTTATCACAGTGGCCGGCGGAAAGAGTCAGTCCTGGAAAATAACTTTCTAGATTACATACATGAGGGTGAAGGAGAGAGAGATCCTTCAAGCTGTGGAAACTGATTTTAGACAAGCCAGAGAACAAAATACAGCCTAGAGCGTTTGAAAGTGTAGTTTGATCTAGCCTTACAAAGCCTCAGTGTGTCTCATAGACTCTGGTGGACCTGCACAGTGAATACAGGTGATGGATCAGGATACAACACAGTGTTGGACTTTAACGTCACGTGAGCCTCACAAAAGACCTCATCCAACATCAAAGGGCCAATGTCCAGTTTGACTTCGCACAGAAAGTCAGCAGGACCATTGGAGAGCAGACAGACAGTCATGCAGCGATTTGATTAAAGACTGTGAGCTGAAGCCAGAGTCTGGAAATCACTCAATCTCAAGTAGATCTGAGGACATCAACCATGTACACTGAACAAAAATATAAACACAACATGTAAAGTATTGGTCCCATGAGATGAAATAAAATATCCCAAAAATGTTCCATTCGCACAAATAGCTTTTCTCTCTCATTTGTTTTGCACAAATGTGTTTATGTCCCTGTTAGTAAACATTTCTCCTTTACCAATATAATCCATCCACCTGACATAGACCTTGTGCTGGGGACAATACAAGGCCATTCTAAAATGTGCAGTTTTGTCCCACAACACAATGCCACAGATGTCTCAAGTTTTGAGGGAGCTTTCAATTGGTATGCTGACTGTAGGACTGTCCACCAGAGAATTGCCAGAGAATTGAATGTTCATTTCTCTACCATAAGCCACCTCCAACGTTGTTTTAGAGAACTTGGCAGTACATCTAACCGGCCCGAACAACAACAGACTGTAATGAACATGCTGAGAGACAGAGAGCTGGTTTCAAGCGCATGGCGGAGCAGGTGTTTATTGTAGAGCAGCTCAGGAGGAGGCAGGTAGCTGGGTCCAGGGGCAGGCAGAAGCTCATACACAGGGGGTCCAAAAGGGCAACAGCACAGGCAGGGAAAAGGCTAGTGAGGTCGTCTGGGAGATCAGGCAATAGGTTGATAACAGGACATCTGATAGGCTAAGGTACAGGCAGGGAACAGGCTAGTGAAGTCGTCTGGGAGATCAGGCAATAGGTTGATAACAGGACATCTGATAGGCTAAGGTACAGGCAGGGAACAGGCTAGTGAAGTCGTCTGGGAGATCAGGCAATAGGTTGATAACAGGACATCTGATAGGCTAAGGTACAGGCAGGGAACAGGAAAAGGGAGTCGTTAGTGAGGCAGTTTCAGTTCCTGACAATATCCAGCAACTTCACACAGCCATTGAAGAGGACATTTCACATTCCACAGGCCACAATCAACAGCTTGATCAACTCAATGTGAAGGTGAAGGAAAATGGTGGTCCCACCAGATACTGACTGGATTTCTGATCCAAGCCTCTACCTTTCATTAAGGTATCTGTGACCAACGGATGCGTATCTCTGTATTCCCTGTCAGGTGAAATCCATAGAATAGGGCTTAGTGAATTTATTTAAATTGACTGATTTCCTTCCTGTATATGAATTGTAACTTGTAAATTGTTGCATGTTGCGTTTATATTTTTTTTGTGTACCTTAAAAAAAAAAAAAACATTTATTTGTGTATTTACTTTTACTGACTATGTTATGTATTGTTAACGTTCTTCCTATTGTTGCTGTCTGAAACGTTATGTAGGTTTTATTGGCTGTGACGTGTACACTGTCAGAGCAGTGACAACGGCTACAGCCGAGCCTTTTCCAAAGTTTCCGAACACTGGAGGGGAAAGCCCACACTTTTTTCTACTTTGAAAGTTGTGTAAAGTTTATAGTAGTACACTCTGTTACTTATTTCATCCAGAAAAGACAACTACAAGTTAATTTATAACGAAGTCATACAATCCACTGAGCATTGATGTTTTCCAAATCCAAGTCGAGCGAAGGAAAAATATGCACTTTATGAACAAGTAACTATGGGTGACAGGTCGCATCGAGGCACACTACACTATTAGAACTGGGGAAAAATAATAATCTTTAAGCTAAATTATTTATATTACGGTGTGTGTATGGCATACAGTCTACTATTCCATACAGCTCAATGGTAAAAGTGTAGCTGTGACAGTCAATACAATCCAGCTCATCAATCATTCAACACCACTTCAATACAGGGACTGGTAGTAGTGACCCCAGCTCATCAAACATTCAACACCACTTCAATACAGGGACTGGTAGTAGTGACCCCAGCTCATCAATCATTCAACACCACTTCAATACAGGAACTGGTTGGAGTGGCCCCAGCTCATCAAACATTCAACACCACTTCAATACAGGGACTGGTAGTCGTGACCCCAGCTCATCAATCATTCAACACCACTTCAATACAGGGACTGGTAGTCGTGACCCCAGCTCATCAATCATTCAACACCACTTCAATACTTCAATGGGGCGACAGGGTAGCCTAGTGGTTAGAGTGTTGGACTAGTTATCGGAATGTTCTTAACTGACTTGCCTAGTTAAATAAAGGTAAAATAAATACAAAAATACAGGAACTGGTAGGAGTGACCCCAGCTCATTCAACACCACTTCAATACAGGAACTGGTAGGAGTGACCCCAGCTCATTCAACACCACTTCAATACAGGGACTGGTAGGAGTGACCCCAGCTCATCAACCATTCAACACCACTTCAATACAGGGACTGGTAGTAGTGACCCCAGCTCATCAACCATTCAACACCACTTCAATACAGGGACTGGTAGTAGTGACCCCAGCTCATCAACCATTCAACACCACTTCAATACAGGAACTGGTAGGAGTGACCCCAGCTCATCAACCATTCAACACCACTTCAATACAGGAACTGGTAGTCATGACCCCAGCTCATCAATCATTCAACACCACTTCAATACAGGGACTGGTAGTAGTGACCCCAGCTCATCAACCATTCAACATCACTTCAATACAGGGACTGGTAGTAGTGACCCCAGCTCATCAACCATTCAACACCACTTCAATACAGGGACTGGTAGTAGTGACCCCAGCTCATCAACCATTCAACACCACTTCAATACAGGGACTGGTAGTCGTGACCCCAGCTCATCAATCATTCAACACCACTTCAATACTTCAATGGGGCGACAGGGTAGCCTAGTGGTTAGAGTGTTGGACTAGTTATCGGAAGGTTCTTAACTGACTTGCCTAGTTAAATAAAGGTAAAATAAATACAAAAATACAGGAACTGGTAGGAGTGACCCCAGCTCATTCAACACCACTTCAATACAGGGACTGGTAGTAGTGACCCCAGCTCATCAAACATTCAACACCACTTCAATACAGGAACTGGTAGTAGTGACCCCAGCTCATCAACCATTCAACACCACTTCAATACAGGAACTGGTAGTAGTGACCCCAGCTCATCAACCATTCAACACCACTTCAATACAGGAACTGGTAGTAGTGACCCCAGCTCATCAACCATTCAACACCACTTCAATACAGGAACTGGTAGGAGTGACCCCAGCTCATTCAACATGTTTTCAATAGCCAGGAACTGGTAGTAGTGACCTCAGCTCATCAACCATTCAACACCACTTCAATACAGGAACTGGTAGTAGTGACCCCAGCTCATCAACCATTCAACACCACTTCAATACAGGGACTGGTAGTAGTGACCTCAGCTCATAAATCATTCAACACCACTTCAATACAGGAACTGGTAGTAATGACCCCAGCTCATCAACCATTCAACACCACTTCAATACAGGGACTGGTAGTAGTGACCCCAGCTCATCAACCATTCAACACCACTTCAATACAGGGACTGGTAGTAGTGACCCCAGCTCATCAACCATTCAACACCACTTCAATACAGGAACTGGTAGGAGTGACCCCAGCTCATCAACCATTCAACACCACTTCAATACAGGAACTGGTAGTAGTGACCCCAGCTCATCAACCATTCAACACCACTTCAATACAGGAACTGGTAGTAGTGACCCCAGCTCATCAACCATTCAACACCACTTCAATACAGGAACTGGTAGGAGTGACCCCAGCTCATCAACCATTCAACACCACTTCAATACAGGAACTGGTAGGAGTGACCCCAGCTCATTCAACACCACTTCAATACAGGAACTGGTAGTAGTGACCTCAGCTCATCAACCATTCAACACCACTTCAATACAGGAACTGGTAGTAGTGACCCCAGCTCATCAACCATTCAACACCACTTCAATACAGGGACTGGTAGTAGTGACCCCAGCTCATCAACCATTCAACACCACTTCAATACAGGGACTGGTAGTAGTGACCCCAGCTCATCAACCATTCAACACCACTTCAATACAGGGACTGGTAGTAGTGACCCCAGCTCATCAACCATTCAACACCACTTCAATACAGGAACTGGTAGGAGTGACCCCAGCTCATCAACCATTCAACACCACTTCAATACAGGAACTGGTAGTAGTGACCCCAGCTCATCAACCATTCAACACCACTTCAATACAAGAACTGGTAGTAGTGACCCCAGCTCATCAACCATTCAACACCACTTCAATACAGGAACTGGTAGTAGTGACCCCAGCTCATCAACCATTCAACACCACTTCAATACAAGAACTGGTAGTCGTGACCCCAGCTCATCAACCATTCAACACCACTTCAATACAGGGACTGGTAGTAGTGACCCCAGCTCATCAACCATTCAACACCACTTCAATACAGGAACTGGTAGTAGTGACCCCAGCTCATCAACCATTCAACACCACTTCAATACAAGAACTGGTAGTAGTGACCCCAGCTCATCAACCATTCAACACCACTTCAATACAGGGACTGGTAGTAGTGACCCCAGCTCATCAACCATTCAACACCACTTCAATACAGGAACTGGTACAAGAAGTAGTGACCTCAGCTCATCAACCATTCAACACCACTTCAATACAGGAACTGGTAGTAGTGACCCCAGCTCATCAACCATTCAACACCACTTCAATACAGGGACTGGTAGTAGTGACCCCAGCTCATCAACCATTCAACACCACTTCAATACAGGAACTGGTAGGAGTGACCCCAGCTCATCAACCATTCAACACCACTTCAATACAGGAACTGGTAGGAGTGACCCCAGCTCATCAACCATTCAACACCACTTCAATACAAGAACTGGTAGTCGTGACCCCAGCTCATCAATCATTCCATACCACTTCTGAAAAGCACCTTCCTTCCCCTGTGCCTTACCCCTTTATAGGAAATGGGATTAAAAACAGAACATATACATTCATTGTCATAATAAGGGACTAAATAACACTGGTTCAGTGACAAAATTGTCTTGTTAAAAATGTGTGGATATGGCAAGGGAATATATAGCGTCATTTTCATCATTTGTGCGGTATTATAAAAGATTCTGCCAAATTCTCCAGTCACGTAAAATCACGTAGAATTACATGAAATGTGTTTATAAAACCTTCTGTAAGTAACTCTACTGCTTTATGCTTCTATGCAAATGTGATGATACACATGCAATGCTTTACTACAAACGTTATAAAAAATGATCTTGTGTTCCGGTACATCAGTACAACAACAACAAAAAATGATCGAGTTAGTTATAGATTTACAACAATCATCAACATCAATGATCAGCTGATAGCTTACCTTCTTTTCCCCATGTCAATCATCAGCTTTAGAAGGCACTGTAACTAGTTTGCTTACAAGTTGTGATGAGTAAGTTTGTTGTTGCAAATAAAATAAAAAGGTCTATGTTTAAAAACAATAATCACTACAGAGGCAGTTAGTACGAATTGTATAATAATATAATATATATAATAATAGAATAGAATAATGCATTGGAACTCATTTCTAATTGCAGCATTGGTAAATTAGTTGTCTTGATTTTAGTTACAGTGACAAGTCAGCACTAAAGTACTGAATTTCTGTGTGGAAGATCAGAGGTCAGACAGATTAGGCAAATATAGATGTCCGGTTTCTTGAGGCTATTTAAGGGTTTTACAAAAGGCGTTGTCCACTGTTGCACATCAGGCTATTGCACGCTACTTCCTGCCACAAAGATGGCTGCCAAAAAGACCCTTCGCCAAACACATGAAAGCCTTGTGGTTAACAGATGGACAAGTTAGCCCATACAGCCGTAAATGAATGCAGATGCTGTCTCTCACTCAACCTAAAGAGGTTACCCAACCACACAGCTGTATCAAGACTGACGATTGAAGTGGGAGATGTACAAAAAAAAGATGGCCGAGAGGAAGAAGAGGGAGAGATGTCTGAACCCTTCGTCCTTCCAGTGTAGATCCAGAGAGGAAAGCTTGGAGCTTTTGGGCGGCTGGAGTGAGTTCAGACGCGGTCAGAACATCTGCTGGGATCTGGGTAAGCTTTCCTTGATCCGGGAGCTCAGGGAGACTCCGGGCACACACACACACACACACACACACACACACACACACACACACACACACACACACACACACACACACACACACACACACACACACACACACACACACACACACACACACACACACACACGCACACACGCACACACGCACGCACACACGCACGCACACACACACACATACACACACACACACACACACACACACACACACACACACACACACACACACACACACACACACAGAGAGAGAGAGAGAGACAGATTACCCTAACCCTAACCTCAATCCTAACTTTTACGTTTAGGGGGATGAAACGACTTCAAACACCTGTACACACAACTTTAATATACACAGTCACGTTCATTGTTTTACTGTAAATAGTTTGTATGAAAGGACAGCCTATAAAAGGTAACCTTGCTATGCAATCTCAGACAGAGAGACAAATTATAAAGAGTCAGTTTGTTTCACTGAGAAGGTTCAAAGGTGCCTTCTGAGTTTGAGGATAACGGGTCAGTTTGAGGATCTTCAGACAGCAGGTATTTAATTTTGCTGAAGAATTCTGCCAACTACGTCTTAGACAGTGGACTCCAAAACAACGGCCAAACAAAAGCAATCATCTTTTGATTAAAGCTCTAAGCATCCCCACCTGTTTTCCTAAGAGAACCTATTTCATCTAAATTCCAACTCCCTCCTGTTGACCCCAAGGTTTGTGTCTGTTATCCTTGCCCAAAAGACAAGAGGAATCTCAAGCTTGTAGCTTCAACCCCCTGCACAGTGGCTGGTGGGGTTAAGGATGGGGAGGAGGGGGGAGGGGGGGCCTAAGAGGTGCATCTTTCATTAAAGCACAGGACCCCGTGGGATTGAAAACTCAGGTCATAAATAACATCGTAGTTGGGGGATGCCACAACATGGTATTATGGAGAGAGAAAAGGAGGGGGAGGGGGGGAGACAGGATTCAGTAAATCAATGTATGTTGGGGGGTTGTGGAGGAGGAGGAGGAGGAGGAGGGCTTGGAGTTGGAATAAAATGCAAAACCCACTAAGGATTGTGGGGGGTACAAACATGGTCACTGAGATGAGGAGTCAAAACCTTACATGACCATCTCAAACAGTAATGTTATTCAAGCATGAAACTGGCCAGGGCCAAAAGCAAGGGCAGGTTTTCTGCTATGTACAACACATGGTTTTGGTTATACCCAGTGGTTCCTCCACCTCCAGGTCTGTTTTGGTAATACCCAGGGGTTCTTCCACCGCCAGATCTGTTTTAGGAGATCATACACAGCTTGCTCGGACAAATTCTCAATTTCCTCTCGTACGCAGTGGCTTGGGAGCCATTTTTTACCTGCGTTCACATTGGTCCACTGGAATGACATCTCTTTTCATTTCCCCTTCGCTATAAACGTAATCCTCTCTAGGTAAAAGGGTCCGGAGACTGAGGGAAGGAACATGAAAAATAGGAGGAGGTAAAAGCCAGAAGGAGAGAACCAGAACCTGCCCTTTTTAAACCTGAGATCTGCATTTGGTGAAACAGCGCCACTGGTTGGCCCCAGGCACATTTGTTATTGTTTTTGTTTTGTTTTTGAAACGGGGAAGATGAGCATTCTGCATCTTGGTAAAAAAATAAAAATGCATCTTAGTAGCCTATATTCTGTGTCGTTCTATCGCACGTGATGATGTCAGAGGGGGAAAAAAAGCAAACAATGTTTGCTGTTTGAATTAACATCTTTGTTTAACATCTTTGTTGTAGTAATATCGCAAACGGATGTGACAGTTTCACCACTACAGATGTTTTTATTTGGGGTATTGCATCTTGTTATCGCATCTTGTTCCTAATGTTGTGAGATTCTCACCAGTGTTAAAAAGAACGACGGGTTCTGAGAGATTTAGGATCAGAACCAGCAGTTGTAACAGTAAGAAACCAAAACAAAATGGAGGACTGCAGCGTAGCTGTTACTTTGACTACATGTTGCATGGATTCCTAAGGCATAAGAATATGCACAAGAATAAGTGTGAATTCTTATTTTAAAATGTTCAGTATGTTGTTCTATACATTCAAACACTCAGATATCTATTAATTATATGTATTGTGTCCTTTTATGTAGTTCTGTGCTGTTGGCGTTCTGTAATATGTCGTGTTTTATGTTTTGTGTGGACCCCTCGGAAGAGTAGCTCCAGCTAACGGGGATCATAATACAATACTAAATACTAGATTACAGCTAAGCAGTTCTATGCTATGATGTTTTCTATATTATATGTCCTGTTAATTGCCATAGGAACTAGTCCGTGGCCTCAATATGTTCAACTCTTGCCAGTCATAACCATTTGGCTTCAACTGCATCTAGCAACTGAGAGAAATTTGGGCCATGAACCCTGCAGGGAGGAGAGACTTCCAACAGTCCTGTAGAGTGTAGACTTCACACTCACATCATCTTCTTCTCTCATGTTCCAGGACTGAGCCAAGGACACATCCTGTGAGACCAGTGGGTGAATGATGCAATACCAGTGTTTATCAACCAGTGTTTAACAACCAGTGTTTAACAACCAGTGTTTAACAACCAGTGTTTATCAACCAGTGTTTAACAACCAGTGTTTATCAACCAGTGTTTAACAACCAGTGTTTATCAACCAGTGTTTATCAACCAGTGTTTAACAACAAATGTTTAATAACAAGTGTTTAACAACAAATGTTTAATAGCAAGTGTTTAACAACAAATGTTTAATAACAAGTGTTTAACAACAAATGTTTAACAACAAGTGTTTAATAACAAGTGTTTAACAACAAGTGTTTAACAACAAATGTTTAACAACAAATGTTTAATAACAAGTGTTTAATTACAAGTGTTTAACAACAAGTGTTTAACAACAAATGTTTAACAACATGTTTAATAACAAGTGTTTAATAACAAGTGTTTAACAACAAGTGTTTAACAACAAACGTTTAACAACAAATGTTTAATAACAAGTGTTTAACAACACGTGTTTAACAACAAATGTTTAATAACAAATGTTTAACAACAAATGTTTAATAACAAATGTTTAACAACAAATGTTTACTAACAAATGTTTAACAACAAATGTTTAATAATACATGTTTAATAACAAATGTTTAATAACAAGTGTTTAACAACCAGTTTTATTAAGTTCATAGAGATATATTTGGTTGTATGACGATAAATGGAGAGAATTGACTGACCAAAATGGTTCATAGACCACTGTAGTACACACTGTGTGTGCAGTGGTGGAAGAAGTACTCAATTGTCATACTTGAGTAAAAGTAAAGATACCTTAATAGAAAATGACTCGAGTAAAAGTGGAAGATAACCAGTAAAATACTACTTGAGTAAAAGTCTAAAAGTATCTGGTTTTAAATATACTTAAGTATAAAAAGTAAATGGAATTGCTAAAATGTACTTAAGTATCAAAAGTAAAAGTATAAATAATTTCAAATTCCTTATATTAAGCAAACCAGGCGGCTTATTTGTATTTTTTTTTGTTAACGGATAGCCAGGGGCACACTCCAACACTCAGACATCATTTACAGATAGCCAGGGGCACACTCCAACACTCAGACATCATTTACAGATAGCCAGGGGCACACTCCAACACTCAGACATCATTTACAGATAGCCAGGGGCACACTCCAACACTCAGACATCATTTACAGATAGCCAGGGGCACACTCCAACACTCAGACATCATTTACAGATAGCCAGGGGCACACTCCAACACTCAGACATCATTTACAGATAGCCAGGGGCACACTCCAACACTCAGACATCATTTACAGATAGCCAGGGGAACACTCCAACACTCAGACATCATTTACAGATAGCCAGGGGCACACTCCAACACTCAGACATCATTTACAGATAGCCAGGGGCACACTCCAACACTCAGACATCATTTACAGATAGCCAGGGGCACACTCCAACACTCAGACATCATTTACAGATAGCCAGGGGCACACTCCAACACTCAGACATCATTTACAAGCGAAGCATTTGTGTTTAGTGACTCCTCCAGATTAGAGGTAGTAGTTATGACCAGGGATGTTCTCTTGATAAGTGTGTGAATTGGACCATTTTCCTGTAAAAAAGTACATTATTTTCTTTAGAAATGTAGTAAAGTCAAAGTAAAAGTTGTAAAAAAATATATAAATAATAAAGTAAAGTAAATATACCACAAAAAATCGACTTAAATAGTACTTCAAAGTATTTTTTACTTGAGTACTTTACACCACTGTGTGCGTGTGTGTGTGGGGGGGAGTGAATGAGTGCGTGAGAGTATGTGTGTGTATGAATGAGTGTGTGTGCAGGGAGTGGGGGGGGGGGGTTGAGACAATGAAATGTAATTACGACACACCACAGGCTTCTGTAAAGGCTGGTAGACAATTACAATGCGACAAGTGTCCCTGGTCAAAACAACATTTAATTTATACTCCGGTGGACTGTCTGTAGACCGACTGTCTGTAGACCGTCGCCGCCGGTTTCCAAGTCTCAGACAGATGAAAAAAGTTCAACTTTGACCCTGTTGCTGTGTCCGTTGTCATGGTTACCTGTCTGAGATAGCAACGAGACACAAGTTCTAAAATTCACCAGCAGAATGCCCTGCTTTTTATTTCCTCACACTCACAGCTGTAAGCTATTTTCTCTAAGTAGCTTGGCTTGTCATTAACTGGTAAATAATGATCTTGTTTTGAGTTTATTTTCCTGTAATAATTCATAAACATTTGCTTTTAAGTTATTAAAGACCAGGGGCATCATGCACTCCACAAATCTGAGGGTGAGGAAGGCTGGGGGTGGTCTGGTGGGCGATTATGCCCCCCATGTCCATACATTTGGGAATTTTGAAGTTTTCAAACACCTGAAACATATTTTTCCTACAATCTAGAGCCTTAATCATTATGCTCATTCTATTCTATCATTATGCTCATTCTATTCTATCATTATGCTCATTCTATTCTATCATTATGCTCATTCTATGTTAAAAAAAAATGTGCATATTTTTCTGCATATCTAAGCATACTTCTTGAGTTGTCTGTATCCTTCTGATTGGTGGTTCTTTAAAAAAAGAAGCTTTGAGTCCTATTCAGTAAATTTAGTTATTGCTTGCTTTTTTAAAGTAAACCAACCTTGCCAGCAGGCATGGAAGCTAAAATAGAGTTGAGAGAGCTGGTCTAACTAACTTGATTGATAGCCTGAAATGGCTTCTTGGGAGCTAGTTTTGAGGTTGGGAGATTGGAACTTATCTGGGCTGGCAAAAGCCAACTATGTGGCTAGTAGTTTACGGAGAGATATTTATATATACAGTACCCAGTAAAGTCAAACGTTTGTACACACCTACTCATTCAAGGGTTTTTCTTTCTTTTTTCTTTTTTTCTACACTGTAGAATAATAGTGAAGACATCAACACTATGAAATAACACATATGGAATCATGTAGTAACCAAAAAAGTGCAAAACAAATCAAAATATGTTTTATAAGTATCCACCCTTAACCTTGATTGCAGCTTTGCATTCTCTCAACCAGCTTCATGAGGTAGTCACTTGGAATGTATTTCAATTAACAGGTGCGCCTTGTTAAAAGTACATTTGTAGAATTTCTTTCCTTCTTCATGCATTTGAGTCAATCAGTTGTGTTGTGACAAGGTATATGGAAGACAGCCCTATTTGGTAAAATACCAAGTCCATATTATGGCAAGAACAGCTCAAATAAGCAAAGGGAAAAGACTGTCCATCATTACTTTAAGACATGAAGGTCAGTCAATATAGAACATTTCAAGAACTTTGAAAGTTTCTTCAAGTGCAGTCGCTAAAACCATCAAGCGCTATGATGAAACTGGCTCCCATGAGGACCGGCACAGGAAAGGAAGACCCAGAGTTACCTCTGCTGCAGAGGATAAGTTCATTAGATTTACCAGCCTCAGAAATTGCAGCCCAAATAAAAGCTTCACAGTGTCAAGTAACAGACACATTTCAACATCAACTGTTCAGAGACAGTGAATCAGGATTTCATGGATGAATTGCTGCAAAGAAACCACTACTAAAGTAAACCAATAATAAGAAGAGACTTGCTTGGGCCAAGAAACACAAGCAATGGACATTAGACCGGTGGAAATCTGTCCTTTGGTCTGATGAGTCCAAATTTGAGATTTTTGGTTCCAACCGCCTTGTCTTTGTGAGATGCAGAGTAGGTGAACCGATGATCTCTACATATGTGGCTCCCACCGTGAAGCATAGAGGAGGAGGTGTGATGGTGTGGAGGTGCTTTACTGGTGACATTGTCTGTGATTTATTTAGAAGTCAAGTCACACTTAACCAGCATGGCTACCACAGCATTCTGCAGCGATACACCATCCCATCTGGTTTGCTCAACACACCTCCAGGCTGTGTAAGGGCTATTTGACCAATATGGAGAGTGATGGAGTGCTGCATCAGATGACCTGTGTCATGCCTAGGTCTAGTATTCTGTGTTTTCGTTATATATTTGGTTAGGCCAGGGTGTGACATGGGTTTATGTATTGTATTTTCGTATTGGGGTTTGTTATATTTGGGTTTCGGCTGAGTAGGTGTGTTGTATAGGCTTGGCTGCCTGAGGCGGTTCTCAATCAGAGTCAGGTGATTCTCGTTGTCTCTGAATGGGAACCGTATTTAGGTAGCCTGGTTTTCACTTTGTATTTCGTGGGTGATTGTTCCTGTCTCTGCGTTAGTGTTCACCAGACAGGCTGTATAGGTTTTTCACGTTCCGTTTGTTGTTTTTGTATTTATAAGTTATTTCATGTATCGTCATTTGTTTCATTAAAGACATGAGTAACCAACACGCTGCATTTCGGTCCGACTTTCTTGCGACAAACGAAGAACGCCGTTACAACCTGGCCTATACAATCACCTGACCTCAACCCAACTGAGATGGTTTGGGATGAGTTGGACCGCAGAGTGAAGGAAAAGTAGCCAACAAGTGCTCAGCATATGTGGGAACTCCTTCATAACCTTTGGAAAAGCATTCCAGTTGAAGCTGCTTGAAAGAATGCCAAGAGTGTGCAAAGCTGCCATCAAGGTAAAGGGTGGCTACTTTGAAGAATCTCAAATGTAAAATATATTTTGATTTGTTTAACACTTTTTTGGTTACTATATGAGTCCATATGTGTTATTTCATAGTTTTGATGTCTTCAACTATTATTACACAATGTAGAAAATAGTAAATATAAAGAAAAACCCTTGAATTAGTAGGTGTGTCTAAACTTTGGCTGGTACTGTATAAATATTTATTTATTTTAATATTTATTTTTTACAGGACAAATCTGAAGGGCATTTCTAAACATTGTTAAGGAAGATGCTTTTAGTTTTCTGGCTTACTAGATCGACACACTAAATTCATTTTTAAATAGATGACTTTATTGGTGTTAATATGTAGCAGTTGTGCTATTTGGACCATCAGGCTGTTGATGTCATAACGACAGCTACGTGTTTGATGTCAGATGACAATAGAATGTTGATGATGTCACTGTGGCCATTGTAAACCGGCCTCAGGGTGTGCTCTAACCTAAATCGTTAACATTATTCTATTGTGTGATCTGGGCCCGAGGTACTGTCACGACGTGTCAAGGGTCTCATGTGAAAACCCAACAGACTCTGACGACACAGAGGTGGAGGAGTTTACAACAATATTTACTCAGTCTGTCATTGCTATCAAGTGCTTAATTCAATTAGGCTGCAGTTTTCACCAAGCCTCAGGGTCAAGAGAGCAACGTTCAAACAGGGAGCCAGGAGAGAGAGAGGGGGAACTCAGTCAGGGGAAGCCGGCTGGATGGCAGCCCAGACCGCTAGCGCCGAATGGAGCTTGACAAGGACCAATTCATGGGATTCAACTCTGGGAACCTATCTCAATTGGCCAAAGTAATTACTGCAGCCAACACTATTCTCAGAGAAAATCTCTTGAATGGAAGAGGTCCGATGCGGGTCGACAGAGCTATCATAACAGAACTGGGCCACCACTAGTTCGAAGGTCGGAGGAATGCGCTCAGATGACCCATGTGATAACAGTTTGATCAACAATTTGTTCAATGTAGATAACAGAAGAAACATATCAGATTCTGTCTATTCTGTATACTCACACTGGCACACACACACGCACACGCACACGCACACGCACACACACACACACACACACACACACACACACACACACACACACACACACGCACACGCACACGCACACGCACACACACACACGCACACACACAAATATAATACCGTTAAAAACAACAGCATATTACATTGTATTTATCTAACATGAACAGAACAATCTGGCCCCTTCCCCTCCACTTCGTCTTTGGTTCCACCTAAGACAACCACTCTAAACCCTCTGAAGACAACCACTCTAAACCCTCTGTTTGCACAGATGGCACGTTCATCTCTGCTCCACTCCATTATTTTCAATTCAAAAGACAACAACTTCCCCTGGAGCCTCTGAGTGCATTCAGCAGCAACATGTACTTAATGCTTTAATAAGAGTTTGGGTTTGACTTCCGGGCCGCCCGCTCCAGATCCCAGGCAGGGCCGGGTCTATCTCCCTGTGTATCTAAATCAGGATTTCCGTGCCGACCCGGGCCTGTCTGAGAAATGTCTAAGCTGGATTTGGGAAAATGCGAACCATGTGCATTCCGATGCCACGGCACCATGCATCCATCCTCTCTCTTTCTCTCTGCCTTTGTTTTCGTAGCCCCTTTTGGTTGCAAACGTCTTCCAAAGACATAGCCGTGGCAAGATGGCTGCTTCAAATACCCTGGTGAGTACTACCCATGATGCCTTGCAAGAACTAAATAACGGATGCTTGAGTACTCAGCCGACATGAGTTTTGTCCCAACAGTCATGAGCATACTGTATAAAACTGTCTGTATTCAATCACACGTTTTATTCCTGTCAAATTCAGTAAGCATCAATATATTACTGAATGTTATTTTAAACACCCACACTTGTCATGGATAAAAGTCATCTGTCAATTTCTCTATGGTTTTATTTCATTTTTTTGCTGCCAGGCATGACACTGGGTCATGTGATCGATTTGTGGAAGAATGTTATTTAAGTCACCGTCCTTCAATCCCACCGTAATGTTCTCACAGCGATTATGGAAACAATAAGGAACGGACAGAGGCAAACAAATCGATGACGCCACAAGTCACTGGATCAATGCGGAGCCTTTCAATAAACAGAATGAGAATCGGATCCTGACTTGAGGAGTAAAATGACCTTTTAGGTTGTACCTTGTGTTTTCGTCACACAGACATTGGTATATAGCGTTACAGCAAATCCAATCCCATTCTTTACACACAAATCTGCATCTCCACATCCTCATTGATCCTCTGAAACCTTATTGAAACTTTTCAGTTTTCTTTGACAGTTTTCTTTTCCAAATCTTCACTTTATTGCAGAATGCACTTTGTGACACCTCTCGTCGATACCAGAGAACTTCCCCTTTGACCCCCCCTGCAGAGTTAAATGTTCTCCCCCAACTAATAACAAACCAATCAATACATACCATCGAGCAAATGGAACACCTTCATACTCCAGAACCCCGGGATTCAACCTTTTGTGGGAATAGACAAAAGTGCTTTAAGTGAAAAATGACTTTGGTATTTTACGCCTTGACCTTTGAGGTCTTCGGGAAAGGTTTGCCAATTTCATAAGAAACCAGAAATCGTTCTTAATACGTTTTTATGATCTTTTTTTTTTCTTTTGAGAGGAATGATTGAAGGATGTATATAGCTAACCCAACTGCTGTTGACAATGGCACACACCTATGCTTTGCCGGAGATATCATTGGCATTACCAACCCTTACGGCCAAAATAATGAGCCAACATTTCTTCAATATTTGTAAAAACATTTTAAATAAATACTCAATAGTCATTTGCTTTACATTAAAACAACTATTTACTTTATTACATTGTATGATAATGAGAAAATATGTTGGTAGTCCTAGAATTTAGTGTCAATATTCTGTTTTCTTCAGAAATATTTGTGTTTAATGCACATTCGGTGGGGCCATGATCAACTGTGATCTTGGCAATGATGCCCTTTATCTACTGACCCAGGGTCAGATTAGGCCCTTTATCTACTGACCCAGAGTCAGATGAGGCCCTTTATCTACTGACCCAGAGTCAGATGAGGCCCTTTATCTACTGACCCAGAATCAGATGAGGCCCTTTATCTACTGACCCAGGGTCAGATTAGGCCCTTTATCTACTGACCCAGAGTCAGATGAGGCCCTTTATCTACTGACCCAGAGTCAGATGAGGCCCTTTTTCTACTGACCCAGAGTCAGATGAGGCCCTTTATCTACTGACCCAGAGTCAGATGAGGCCCTTTATCTACTGACCCAGGGTCAGATTAGGCCCTTTATCTACTGACCCAGAGTCAGATGAGGCCCTTTATCTACTGACCCAGAGTCAGATGAGGCCCTTTATCTACTGACCCAGAGTCAGATGAGGACCTTTATCTACTGACCCAGAGTCAGATGAGGCCCTTTATCTACTGACCCAGAGTCAGATGAGGCCCTTTATCTACTGACCCAAATGAGGCCCTTTATCTACTGACCCAGAGTCAGATGAAGCCCTTTATCTACTGACCCAGAGTCAGATGAGGCCCTTTATCTACTGACCCAGAGTCAGATGAGGTCCTTTATCTACTGACCCAGAGTCAGATGAAGCCCTTTATCTACTGACCCAGAGTCAGATGAAGCCCTTTATCTACTGACCCAGAGTCAGATGAGGGCCCTTTATCTACTGACCCAGAGTCAGATGAGGCCCTTTATCTACTGACCAGAGTCAGAGTCAGATGAGGCCCTTTATCTACTGACCCAGAGTCAGATGAGGCCCTTTATCTACTGACCCAGAGTCAGATGAGGCCCTTTATCTACTGACCCAGAGTCAGATGAGGCCCTTTATCTACTGACCCAGAGTCAGATGAGGCCCTTTATCTACTGACCCAGAGTCAGATGAGGCCCTTTATCTACTGACCCAGAGTCAGATGAGGCCCTTTATCTACTGACCCAGAGTCAGATGAAGCCCTTTATCTACTGACCCAGAGTCAGATGAGGCCCTTTATCTACTGACCCAGAGTCAGATGAGGCCCTTTATCTACTGACCCAGAGTCAGATGAGGCCCTTTATCTACTGACCCAGAGTCAGATGAGGCCCTTTATCTACTGACCCAGAGTCAGATGGTCCTTTATCTACTGACCCAGAGTCAGATGAGGCCCTTTTTATCTACTGACCTACTGAGAGTCAGATGAGGCCCTTTATCTACTGACCCAGAGTCAGATGAGGCCCTTTATCTACTGACCCAGAGTCAGATGAGGCCCTTTATCTACTGACCCAGAGTCAGATGAGGCCCTTTATCTACTGACCCAGAGTCAGATGAGGCCCTTTATCTACTGACCCAGAGTCAGATGAGGCCCTTTATCTACTGACCCAGAGTCAGATGAGGCCCTTTATCTACTGACCCAGAGTCAGATGAGGCCCTTTATCTACTGACCCAGAGTCAGATGAGGCCCTTTATCTACTGACCCAGAGTCAGATGAGGCCCTTTATCTACTGACCCAGAGTCAGATGAGGCCCTTTATCTACTGACCCAGAGTCAGATGAGGCCCTTTATCTACTGACCCAGAGTCAGATGAAGCCCTTTATCTACTGACCCAGAGTCAGATGAGGCCCTTTATCTACTGACCCAGAGTCAGATGAGGCCCTTTATCTACTGAGCCAGAGTTAGATTAGGCCCTTTATCTACTGACCCAGGGTCAGATGAAGCCCTTTATCTACTGACCCAGAGTCAGATGAGGCCCTTTATCTACTGGCCCAGTCAGATGAGACCCTTTATCTACTGACCCAGTCAGATGAGGCCCTTTATCTACTGACCCAGAGTCAGATGAGGCCCTTTATCTACTGACCCAGTCAGATGAGACCCTTTATCTACTGACCCAGTCAGATGAGGCCCTTTATCTACTGACCCAGAGTCAGATGAGGCCCTTTATCTACTGACCCAGAGTCAGATGAGGCCCTTTATCTGCTTCCCCAGAGTCAGATGAACTCGTGGATTCCATTGTTATGTCTCTGTGTACATTATGAAGGAAGTTTGAGTTAGTTTCACGAGCCAATGCTAACTAGCATTAGCGCAATGACTAGAAGTCATGGGTATTGTGTAGCTAGCAGATACCCATAGACATCCAGTCATTACGCTAACGCTAGTTTGAAATTTCACTTGTGCTCGTAAGCAACTTCCTTCAAAGCGCACACAGAAACATAAAAATGGTATCCATTAATTATTCTGACTCTGGGTCAGTAGATAAAGGGCTTCATTGCCAAAATCCCAAAGTATCCCTTTAAAGCCTTATACGTGATCACCCTGACTCCCAGATCACCCTGACTCCCAGATCACCCTGACTCACAGATCACCCAGAGTCCCAGATCACCCAGAGTCCCAGATCACCCTGACTCCCAGATCACCCTGACTCCCAGATCACCCTGACTCCCAGATCACCCAGAGTCCCAGATAACCCTGAGTCCCAGATAACCCTGAGTCCCAGATAACCCTGAGTCCCAGATCACCCAGACTCCCAGATCACTCAGAGTCCCAGATCACCCAGAGTCCCAGATCACCCTGACTCCCAGATCACCCTGACTCCCAGATCACCCTGACTCCCAGATCACCCTGAGTCCCGATAACATTGAGTCCCAGATCACCCAGAGTCCCAGATCGCCCTGACTCCCAGATCACTCAGAGTCCCAGATCACCCAGAGTCCCAGATCACCCTGACTCCCAGATCACCCTGAATGGGGGGGGCGTTTCCTGATATGAGTGATACAAAAGAAAGATGAGCACCGTGAGCACCGAGCAGAAATGGCAGAGGAGGCTCCATACTGTTCCGGACCAAACAGCCAATGTGTGGTGGGCTTTCTGCACGTTTCCATGCTGCTATGGGCAATCACACCAAACGGGTGCTACACTTTCAGCAGCGGAGGACGAGCAACCAACGGTTATGGAGGAACTGTAAAAACATAGTACCCTCCAAGCTCGTCATCAAGCTCGAGACCCTGGGTCTCGACCCCGCCCTGTGCAACTGGGTACTGGACTTCCTGACGGGCCGCCCCCAGGTGGTGAGGGTAGGTAACAACATCTCCTCCCCGCTGATCCTCAACACTGGGGCCCCACAAGGGTGCGTTCTGAGCCCTCTCCTGTACTCCCTGTTCACCCACGACTGCGTGGCCACGCACGCCTCCAACTCAATCATCAAGTTTGCGGACGACACAACAGTGGTAGGCTTGATTACCAACAACGACGAGACGGCCTACAGGGAGGAGGTGAGGGCCCTCGGAGTGTGGTGTCAGGACAATAACCTCACACTCAACGTCAACAAAACTAAGGAGATGATTGTGGACTTCAGGAAACAGCAGAGGGAACACCCCCCTATCCACATCGATGGAACAGTATTGGAGAGGGTAGCAAGTTTTAAGTTCCTTGGCATACACATCACAGACAAACTGAATTGGTCCACTCACACAGACAGCATCGTGAAGAAGGCGCAGCAGCGGCTCTCTTCAACCTCAGGAGGCTGAAAAAATTCGGCTTGTCACCAAAAGCACTCACAAACTTCTACAGATGCACAATCGAGAGCATCCTGGCGGGCTGTATCACCGCCTGGTACGGCAACTGCTCCGCCCTCAACCTTAAGGCTCTCCAGAGGGTAGTGAGGTCTGCACAACGCATCACCGGGGGCAAACTACCTGCCCTCCAGGACACCTACACCACCCGATGTACTCTATATCATCGACTGCATCCTTATGTAATACATGTATCACTAGCCACTTTAACTATGCCACTTTGTTTACATACTCATCTCATATGTATATACTGTACTCGATACCATCTACTGTATCTTGCCTATGCTGCTCTGTACCATCACTCATTCATATATCCTTATGTACATATTCTTTATCCCCTTACACTGTGTATAAGACAGTAGTTTAGGAATTGTTAGTTAGATTACTTGTTGGTTATTACTGCATTGTCGGAACTAGAAGCACAAGCATTTCGCTACACTCGCATTAACATCTGCTAACCATGTGTATGTGACAAATAAATTTGATTTGATTTGATTTGATTTGAACAAATCGGACATGTTGAGTTGCCCTGACGACGAGCTCCTGAACTGTCTTTACTTTTTCTCTCTGCCCTGCACCATTGATGCTCCCTACCTCCGACCAAGCCTTTCTGTCATTTAGAGAAGACCACAATAGAAATTAGTTTGAACTTTAAATTAAAAAAAAAAAATCCTCAATGAGTTTAAAAGTATTGTAGCCACATGTAGCCATTTGTATTGTGTTTTTAAACGGTCAAATAAATCGAATACAAAAAAACAAACAAAACAGTCAAACTAACAGTCAAACTATTGTTTTAATCTAAGACTGTCATACTGTACATACACTACCAGTACAGTGCATTGGTTTATGGGTACTGTAGTTGTACATCACATTACATAATCTGATTATGGTAATGTAGGTAAGTATCAGGTCTATGTGAGCATGGACATTGATATCTAGCTAAGAATCTGGAGATTCCAAACACTAGGTTCACTTGACATCTACTTGGCACTAGGAAACACAAAATCCATGATTCACCCACCTGGGGCCGAACAGTCTCCAAATCCTGTCCTGTGTCAGAATCAGCTTATCTGTCCCCGCAGAGAGAAAAGGAACTAAATTACCTTTGACCTCACTATGAACTCTGTGAGCTAGATGTTTCTCTCTGACTGCTCTGGGGGGACCTGATCAATGTTATTGGGTTGGAGCACATTTTAGAGATAACCGTGGCAACGTGCTACCGGCATGAGCGTGAGACACACAGGAGGTGGCCTAGACATTCCTGAAGCTTCGGGAGGTCAGAAATGTAGTAAGAGTCACCGAAATGTCTCTAGACTACATTTCCCCTTTATACCCCCCCTCCACACACACACACACACACACTACCCCTCCAATGTCTGGTCCCAAACTAACAACCGAGCGTCCATCATGTCTGCATGGACAGACTGGAGGCCACATGCAGGGACTCAGACTCCACGTCAGCCGTTGGAATGTAGGCTGGGGATCTGACAAGGCCTACAGCTGAGAGGGGAATGTAGGCTGGGGATCCGACAAGGCCTACAGCTGAGAGGGGAATGTAGGCTGGGGATCCGACAAGGCCTACAGCTGAGAGGGGAATGTAGGCTGGGGATCTGACAAGGCCTACAGCTGAGAGGGGAATGATCCGACAAGGCCTACAGGGGATCCTGGGGACAAGGCCTACAGCTGAGAGGGGAATGTAGGCTGGGGATCCTGGGGACAAGGCCTACAGCTGAGAGGGGAATGTAGGCTGGGGATCTGACAAGGCCTACAGCTACAGCTGAGAGGGGAATGAGAGGGGCTAGGCTGGGGATCTGACAAGGCCTACAGCTGAGAGGGGAATGTAGGCTGGGGATCCGACAAGGCCTACAGCTGAGAGGGGAATGTAGGCTGGGGATCTGACAAGGCCTACAGCTGAGAGGGGAATGTAGGCTGGGGATCCGACAACGCCTCTACAGCTGAGAGGGGAATGTAGGCTGGGGATCTGACAAGGCCTACAGCTGAGAGGGAATGTAGGCTGGGGATCCGACAAGGCCTACAGCTGAGAGGGAATGTAGGCTGGGGATCCGACAAGGCCTACAGCTGAGAGGGGAATGTAGGCTGGGGATCCGACAAGGCCTACAGCTGAGAGGGGAATGTAGGCTGGGGATCCGACAAGGCCTACAGCTGAGAGGGAATGTAGGCTGGGGATCCGACAAGGCCTACAGCTGAGAGGGGAATGTAGGCTGGGGATCCGACAAGGCCTACAGCAGCTGAGGCCTACAGGGGAATGTAGGCTGGGGATCCGACAAGGCCTACAGAGGGGAATGAGGCTGGGGATCCGGGACAGCTGAGAGGGGAATGTAGGCTGGGGATCCGACAAGGCCTACAGCTGAGAGGGGAATGTAGGCTGGGGATCCGACAAGGCCTACAGCTGAGAGGGGAATGTAGGCTGGGGATCCGACAAGGCCTACAGCTGAGAGGGGAATGTAGGCTGGGGATCCGACAAGGCCTACAGCTGAGAGGGGAATGTAGGCTGGGGATCCGACAAGGCCTACAGCTGAGAGGGGAATGTAGGCTGGGGATCCGACAAGGCCTACAGCTGAGAGGGGAATGTAGGCTGGGGATCCGACAAGGCCTACAGCTGAGGCTGGGGAGAGGGGAATGTAGGCTGGGGATCCGACAAGGCCTACAGCTGAGAGGGGAATGTAGGCTGGGGATCCGACAAGGCCTACAGCTGAGAGGGGAATGTAGGCTGGGGATCCGACAAGGCCTACAGCTGAGAGGGGAATGTAGGCTGGGGATCCGACAAGGCCTACAGCAGCTGAGAGGGGAATGTAGGCTGGGGATCCGACAAGGCCTACAGCTGAGGGGAATGTAGGCTGGGGATCCGACAAGGCCTACAGCTGAGAGGGGAATGTAGGCTGGGGATCCGACAAGGCCTACAGCTGAGAGGGGAATGTAGGCTGGGGATCCGACAAGGCCTACAGCTGAGAGGGGAATGTAGGCTGGGGATCCGACAAGGCCTACAGCTGAGAGGGAATGTAGGCTGGGGATCCGACAAGGCCTACAGCTGGGGAATCTGGGGATCCGAGGCCTCTACAGCTGAGAGGCTGGGAATGTAGGCTGGGGATCCTGGGGACAAGGCCTACAGCTGAGAGGGGAATGTAGGCTGGGGATCCGACAAGGCCTACAGCTGAGAGGGGAATGTAGGCTGGGGATCCGACAAGGCCTACAGCTGAGAGGGGAATGTAGGCTGGGGATCCGACAAGGCCTACAGCTGAGAGGGAATGTAGGCTGGGGATCCGACAAGGCCTACAGCTGAGAGGGGAATGTAGGCTGGGGATCCGACAAGGCCTACAGCTGAGAGGGGAATGTAGGCTGGGGATCCGACAAGGCCTACAGCTGAGAGGGGAATAGGCTGGGGATCCGACAAGGCCTACAGCTGAGGGGAATGTAGGCTGGGGATCCGACAAGGCCTACAGCTGAGAGGGAATGTAGGCTGGGGATCCGACAAGGCCTACAGCTGAGAGGGGAATGTAGGCTGGGGATCCGACAAGGCCTACAGCTGAGAGGGGAATGTAGGCTGGGGATCCGACAAGGCCTACAGCTGAGAGGGGAATGTAGGCTGGGGATCCGACAAGGCCTCTACAGCTGAGAGGGGAATGTAGGCTGGGGATCCGACAAGGCCTACAGCTGAGAGGGGAATGTAGGCTGGGGATCCGACAAGGCCTACAGCTGAGAGGGGAATGTAGGCTGGGGATCCGACAACGCCTACAGCTGAGAGGGAATGTAGGCTGGGGATCCGACAAGGCCTACAGCTGAGAGGGGAATGTAGGCTGGGGATCCGACAAGGCCTACAGCTGAGAGGGGAACAGGCTGGGGATCCGACAAGGCCTACAGCTGAGAGGGGAATGTAGGCTGGGGATCCGACAAGGCCTACAGCTGAGAGGGAATGAGGCTGGGGGGAATACAGCTGAGAGGGGAATGTAGGCTGGGGATCCGACAAGGCCTACAGCTGAGAGGGGAATGTAGGCTGGGGATCCGACAAGGCCTACAGCTGAGAGGGGAATGTAGGCTGGGGATCCGACAAGGCCTACAGCTGAGAGGGGAATGTAGGCTGGGGATCCGACAAGGCCTACAGCTGGGGATCTGAGAGGGGAATGTAGGCTGGGGACAAGGCCTCTACAGCTGAGAGGGGAATGTAGGCTGGGGATCCGACAAGGCCTCTACAGCTGAGAGGGAATGTAGGCTGGGGATCCGACAAGGCCTACAGCTGAGAGGGGAATGTAGGCTGGGGATCCGACAAGGCCTACAGCTGAGAGGGGAATGTAGGCTGGGGATCCGACAACGCCTACAGCTGAGAGGGGAGGCTGGGGATGCCTACAGCTGGGGATCTGGGGATCCGACAAGGCCTACAGCTGAGAGGGGAATGTAGGCTGGGGATCCGACAAGGCCTACAGCTGAGAGGGGAATGTAGGCTGGGGATCCGACAAGGCCTACAGCTGAGAGGGGAATGTAGGCTGGGGATCTGACAAGGCCTACAGCTGAGAGGGGAATGTAGGCTGGGGATCCGACAAGGCCTACAGCTGAGAGGGGAATGTAGGCTGGGGATCCGACAAGGCCTCTACAGCTGAGAGGGGAATGTAGGCTGGGGAACTGACAAGGCCTACAGCTGAGAGGGGAATGTAGGCTGGGGATCCGACAAGGCCTACAGCTGAGAGGGGAATGTAGGCTGGGGATCCGACGAGGCCTACAGCTGAGAGGGGAATGTAGGCTGGGGATCCGACAAGGCCTCTACAGCTGAGAGGGGAATTAATGTCTCCTCCTTCTCCCACCAGTTTCTCTCTCTCCTTTTGTCAGGAGTGAGGGATCCCGTAGCGCTCCGTCTACGTTTGTGATCCCCTAAATCAGGCGTCTCAGTGTAGGTTTTTTTGTTCAGAGGGACACGGGTCAGAGAGGAGAATGAGAGAGAGGGCAAGTGTTACACTTCATTTTGTACCCTCTGTCAAAATAATGTTAGGTAATTGGAATGACATGACAGCAAGTTTTAAGAGGTTAGTAAATCAATCAATCATCAATTTCCTTGTTCCCATAACTAATATGATTATTTTGAGTAGGCTGATTAAAACTCTTTTGTATATTTGAATTTAATATGTTACTGAAATGACAGAAAACCAAATATGCAAATCACTAGGTTTGTAGGTTACATTGCTGAGCATATATGGTAAGCTGCCTTAATGAATAACTTACAATATTCCATAAATCTATAACTTTTTTGGTTCAAGAAAAAAACATTTTTCAGAATAAATATTTGCGTTTCACGTGTGTCCTGCTTTTGCATGCACTTCGTGATGGAGTTCGGCCGTCTCTCTCATTTTGGTTAGAAACTCTTCAAGGAGGACAGTACAATGTGCCTGGTTAGGCCTAAATGGTTGGTTCGTCGATATCTATGCCTCTGTGCTACAGTGCCATCAGAATGTATTCACACCCCCTGTCTTTTTACACATTTTGTTGTGTTACAGCCTGAATTTAAAATGGATTAAATTGAGAATTTGTGTCACTGGCCTACACACAATACCCCATAATTTCAAAGCGGTATTCCGTTTTTAGAATTTTTTTACAAATTAATTAAAAAATGAAAAGCTGAAATGTCTTGAGTCAATAAGTATTCAACCCCTTTCTTACGGCAAGGCTAAATAAGTTCAAGAGTAAAAATGTGCTTAACAAGTCACATAATAAGTTGCATGGACTCACTGTGCAATAATAGTGTTTAACATGATCTTTGAATGACTACCTCATCTTTGTAGCCCACACATACAACGGATGGTGTACTGTATTGATACACCCAGCCACTACAAAGACACAGACGCCCTTCCTAACTCAGTTGCCGGAGAGCAAGGAAACCGATCAGGGATTTCCCCATGAGGCCAATGGGGACTTTAAAACAGTAACAGAGTTTAATGGCTGTGATAGGAGAGAACGGAGGATGGATCAACAACATTGTAGTTACTCTACGATACCAACCTAATTGACAGAGTGAAAAGAAGGAAGCCTGTACAGAATAAAAATATTCAAACATATGCATCCTGTTTGGAACAAGGCACTAAAGTAATACTGCAAAGTGTAATGTTTGGGGCAAATATAATACAACATATAATATAACATATAATACAATTATTGGTTACCACTCTCCATATTTTCAAACATAGTAGTGGCTGCATCTTGTTATGGGTATCCTTGTAATTGTTAAGGACTGGGAAGTTTTTCAGGATAAAAAAGAAATGCAATAGAGCTAAACACAGGCAAAATCCTAGAGGAAAACCTGGTTCAGTCTACTTTACACAAGACACTGGCAGATCAATTCCTTTTTCAGAAGGACAATAACCTAAAACACAAGACCAAATCTACACTGGAGCTTACCAAGACGACATTGGATGTTCCCGAGTGGCCTAGTTATACATTTAAATCAGCTTGAAAATCCATGGTAGGACTTGATAATGGATGTCTAGAAATAATCAACAACCAACTTCACAGAGCTTGAATAATCTTTTCAACAATAATGTGCAAATCCAGGTGTGCAAGGCTCTTACAGACTTACCCAGAAAGACTCACAGCTCTTAGAGACTTACCCAGAAAGACTCACAGCTCTTAGAGACTTACCCAGAAAGACTCACAGCTCTTAGAGACTTACCCAGAAAGACTCACAGCTCTTAGAGACTTACCCAGAAAGACTCACAGCTCTTAGAGACTTACCCAGAAAGGCTCACAGCTCTTAGAGACTTACCCAGAAAGACTCACAGCTCTTAGAGACTTACCCAGAAAGACTCCCAGCTCTTAGAGACTTAACCAGAAAGACTCACAGCTCTTAGAGACTTACCCAGAAAGACTCACAGCTCTTAGAGACTTACCCAGAAAGACTCACAGCTCTTAGAGACTTACCCAGAAAGACTCCCATCTCTTAGAGACTTACCCAGAAAGACTCACAGCTCTTAGAGACTTACCCAGAAAGACTCACAGCTCTTAGAGACTTACCCAGAAAGACTCACAGCTCTTAGAGACTTACCCAGAAAGACTCACAGCTGTAATCGCTGACAAAGGTGATGTATTGACTCAGGGGTATGAATACTTATGTAAATTAGATATTTCTGTATTTCATTTTTCAACAAATTAGCAAACATTTCTAAAAACATGTTTTCACTATTGGGGTATTGTGTGTAGTTGGGTGAGAGAAAAAATAAATGTAATCCATTTTGAATTCAGGCTGTAACACAACAAAATGTGGAATGAGTCAAGGGGTATGAATACTTTCTGAAGGCACCGTACACCAAGCTACTACACCTTAAACTGGCTTAATGTCACGTGGCGGTTTGTCCACTTATCAACCGCATCTCAACTGGCTCTTCTCGCCTGCGGTCACAATGATGACAGGCTGTATCGACGAGTGGATTGATAGCATCTGGAAATAAGAAGCAGGTGCACGCGTCAAGGTTAGGCCAATTCTAAGCAGACGGTGGGTACTACTCTACAAGGACCGCGTTAACAAAAAAAAAAAAGTATATATAATCTTAGACGTGAAAAGTAGCCAGGTGTCACTCATATCATTTTGTGAGTCCCACGAAAGTAGCATATCAACGTGGGTGGTTTTGGCACATTAGGTATTATGTTCTCCAGATCCCATTCGGCCTACAATCCTGTTTATATAGGCAAAACAACTTTCATAACACATAGGCCTACATGTGATAATTGAGATAATATACATATTTATTAATGAAGGTTACTACATGTTTCTTATCGAGACTTTATTGTAAATCAATTATAAATCAAAATCCTCTGTGAATCCCTCATTGCCGAGAGCTTTAGTGTAGGCTTTTCTGTTGCCCATGTGTCTATGAACTTCAAGAATGACAGTGTGGCTACACGTATGTGAGATAACTAGTCCCGTGTATCCCAGTTGGTAGAGCATGCGCCAGGGTTATGGGTTTGATTCCCACGAGGACCAGTACGAAAAAGAAGTCATAATATGTATGCTCTCACTACTGTAAATCGCTATGGATGAGACCGTATGCTAAATTACTAAAATGTAAGGCTAAGGTTCGAGACTTAAGTCCAACATCTCAAATAACCACATACCATTATGTGTGGTACACTATTTAGCTTCTAGATGGCGCTATTAAACAGGAGGAAACTATTGAAGAATCATGCCATTGTTTGGGATATTATATAGAATATTCCATTGTTGCAATCGATCACATATTGCCTCAATACTACTGAAAATAGGAATCTGGAAATGAATGGTTGTCTATGGGGCAAGCGTGATGAATATCCATTCGGCCTATATTCATAATATAACTAAAATTTTAATTGCAAAGAAATAGCATATTCGTTTAAAACAAAAAAGTTTTTTCTTAGAAATGAAGATGGAGGCATTTGACATCGAATGAAAGGTATGTATAATAGCTGTAGCCGTCTATCATGACAGATGTTTATTTATTACAAAACATGATTATATATTTCCAACATCTTTCCCTCAAATTACTCAAAATGCATAGGCTTTAAAAAAAAATACTTAGGCCCAGAAACGCATGAATCGAACGAATTAAAATCAAAAGGCATATATTAGATGTTATATAGATAATGTTATAGGCTTACATACATTCTATGAAGCCTCTTTGTTTTGTTCTTGCCATAAACATTAAATACAGGCTATAGTTCAGACAGGAGGTTCAAATCTAAATAATAGATGCCCAGTTTTAATTTTACGAAATGCATCTAGACTGCGAGCGGGCCCTCTCTAACAAAAATAGCCTACACAAATATAAATGTGATTACACGGGTTTAAAGGTCTCAAATGGGATCTGTTTAAAATAAGCTACTGGCTACACACCGTGAGTAATGAAATATTAGTCTAACCTCGATAAAACCTCGCTCCTCTCACCTGCCTGACATTTTAATTGGCGTTTAATTGAAGTCAGAGACGTCGAATGTGTGCGTGAGACGGAGAAGGCAGCATTTTGTGATAGCTGCTGTCACAACGCCTGCATATGTTTCGAAAAGTAGCTACTCATTGAAACTTAGTATTTTGAAGTGATAATTAGACTAACATTTTTACGATGGCTCCAGTCGATAGGGCTTTAACATGAGAATCTCCACGGAGCTGAGAACCACCCTGTGCGGAATTTGGTTATTAACATTCTCGGGCTTGAGAGAAGTGTCAAGGGAAGGGAGCAAGGGCCGCCAGCAACAGTCTTCATAAAAGTGACTGACTTATTTATGTGTCTTGAAGGTGATAATTCAGTAGGCTAGGATAATATCAGAAATGTTGCAACTACATCAACTGATACTTTATTAAATTATGCACAATTACAGTTGGATGACCGTCAATTTATCCTCTTTTGATGTGAGGTCTAGTCTAGGCCTATAGGCTAGGCTATCTATTACAAATAGTTAATAACATGAGCAAAGTGCAAAAAAAAAAGTTTAAAAAAAAATCCCCATTAAATGCAGATTGCATGTGAATTCTAGTGCTAAACCTTCTCTAAATTAAAATTTAAAACATGATAAAATGTGCATATAAAGAATCAATAATTATCTAATTCTTCACCAATATCCTGTGGCTGGTGTTTATTGTTCAACTTGACCATTGAAATAAGATAATGCCGTGGTAATGGTAAGGTTATTACTAATGACAGTCCATAAAAAGCAAGAATGGACATTGTTAAACATAGAGTGCGAATTATGTTTTTACTAGTTTGTTAACTGATTGATCTTGATGGCTACCCTATTTATTAGTTAGTTAAAACATGTTTGTTTTTTAAATAATAAAAAGCTGGTGTACTTACATTCGGGGGGGAAATTCAATGGGTTATAGCCTACTGTAATTCTCTGTTTAACTTGACAGTACAAACAACATGTTCTGTGAAATCATATTAATATTTATATTCACACACACACACACACACACACACACACCACTGCTGGGACGAGAGGAAGTAAATGAGACACAGATGAGGGACAGAGGTCCTGTGCAGGTGGCTGTTGGGAGTTTCTGGTGCTTTATGGGAGGCTGTTTATGGGAGGTCTGACGCTACTGTTTATAGAAGGTCTGAGGCTACTGTTTATAGAAGGTCTGAGGCTACTGTTTATGGGAAGATAGGTCTGAGGCTACTGTTTATGGGAAGATAGGCCTGAAGCTACTGTTTATGGGAAGATAGGCCTGAGGCTACTGTTTATGGGAAGATACTGTTTATGGGAAGATAGCCTGAGGCTACTGTTTATGGGAAGATAGGCCTGAGGCTACTGTTTATGGGAGGATAGGCCTGAGGCTACTGTTTATGGGAGGATAGGTCTGAGGCTACTGTTTATGGGAGGATAGGCCTGAGGCTACTGTTTATGGGAGGATAGGCCTGAGGCTACTGTTTATGGGAGGATAGGCCTGAGGCTACTGTTTATGGGAGGATAGGCCTGAGGCTACTGTTTATGGGAAGATAGGCCTGAGGCTACTGTTTATGGGAAGATAGGCCTGAGACTACTGTTTATGGGAGGATAGGCCTGAGGCTACTGTTTATGATAGGCCTGAGGCTACTGTTTATGGGAGGATAGGCCTGAGGCTACTGTTTATGGGAAGATTATGGGAAGATAGGTCTGAGGCTACTGTTTATGGGAAGATAGGCCTGAGGCTACTGTTTATGGGGGAAGGCTACTGTTTATGGGAAGATAGGCCTGAGGTTACTGTTTATGGGAGGATAGGTCTGAGGCTACTGTTTATGGGAGATAGGCCTGCTGTTTATGGGAAGATAGGTCTGAGGCTACTGTTTATGGGAAGATAGGCCTGAGGCTACTGTTTATGGGAGGATAGGCCTGAGGCTACTGAGGCTACTGTTTATGGGGGATAGTCTGCAGGCTACTGTTTATGGGAAGATAGGCCTGAGACTACTGTTTATGGGAGGATAGGACTGAGGCTACTGAGGCTACTGTTTATGGGAGGATAGGCTACCTGAGGCTACTGTTTATTCTGGCTACTGTTTATGATAGGGAGGCTACTGTTTTATGGGCTACTGTTTATGGGAGGATAGGCCTGAGGCTACTGTTTATGGGAGGATAGGCCTGAGGCTACTGTTTATGGGAAGATAGGCCTGAGGCTACTGTTTATGGGAGGATAGGCCTGAGGCTACTGTTTATGGGAGGATAGGCCTGAGGCTACTGTTTATGGGAGGATAGGCCTGAGGCTACTGTTTATGGGAGATAGGCCTGAGGCTACTGTTTATGGGAAGATAGGCCTGGCTACTGTTTATGGGAGGATAGGCCTGAGGCTACTGTTTATGGGAGGATAGGCTACTGTTTATGGGAGGATAGGACTGAGGCTACTGTTTATGGGAGGATAGGCCTGTTTATGATAGGCTGAGGCTACTGTTTATGGGAAGATAGGCCTGAGGCTACTGTTTATGAGGCTGTTTATGGGAGGATACTGAGGCTACTGTTTATGGGAGGATAGGCCTGAGACTACTGTTTGGGAGGATAGGCCTGAGGCTACTGTTTATGGGAGGATAGGCCTGAGGCTACTGTTTATGGGAGGATAGGCCTGAGGCTACTGTTTATGGGAGGATAGGCCTGAGGCTACCTGAGGCTACTGTTTATGGGAGGATGAGGCTACCTGAGGCTACTGTTTATGGGAGGATAGGCCTGATAGGCCTGAGGCTACTGTTTATGGGAGGATAGGCCTGAGGCTACTGTTTATGGGAGGATAGGCCTGAGGCTACTGTTTATGGGAAGATAGGCCTGAGGCTACTGTTTATGGGAGGATAGGCCTGAGGCTACTGTTTATGGGAGGATAGGCCTGAGACTACTGTTTATGGGAGGATACTGTTTATGGGCTACTGTTTATGGGAGGATAGGCCTGAGGCTACTGTTTTATGGGAGGATAGGCCTGAGGCTACTGTTTATGGGAGGATAGGCCTGAGGCTACTGTTTATGGGGGATAGGCCTGAGGCTACTGTTTATGGGAAGATAGGCCTGAGGCTACTGTTTATGGGAGGATAGGCCTGAGGCTACTGTTTATGGGAGATAGGCCTGAGCTACTGTTTATGGGAGGAGGCCTGAGGCTACTGGCCTGAGGCTACTGATGGGAGGATAGGCCTGAGGCTACTGTTTATGGGAGGACTGTTTATGGGGTCTGAGGCTACTGTTTATGGGAGGATAGGCCTGAGGCTACTGTTTATGGGAGGATAGGCCTGAGGCTACTGTTTATGGGAAGATAGGCCTGGCTACTGTTTAGGATAGGCCTGAGGCTACTGTTTATGGGAGGATAGGCCTGAGGCTACTGTTTATGGGAGGATAGGCCTGTTTATGGGAGGCTACTGTTTATGGGAGGATAGGCCTGAGGCTACTGTTTATGGGAGGATAGGTGAGGCTACTGTTTATGGGAGGATAGGCCTGAGGCTACTGTTTATGGGGATAGGCCTGAGGCTACTGTTTATGGGAGGTACTGTTTATGGGAGGATAGGTCTGAGGCTACTGTTTATGGGAGGATAGGCCTGAGGCTACTGTTTATGGGATGGGGATAGGCCTGAGGCTACTGTTTATGGGAAGATAGGCCTGAGGCTACTGTTTATGGGAGTCTGAGGCTACTGTTTATAGGCCTGAGGCTACTGTTTATGTTTATGGGAGGATAGGCCTGAGGCTACTGTTTATGGGGGAGGCCTGAGGCTACTGATGGGAGGCCTGAGGCTACTGTTTATGGGAGGATAGGCCTGAGGCTACTGTTTATGGGAGGATAGGCCTGAGGCTACTGTTTATGGGAGGATAGGCCTGAGGCTACTGTTTATGATAGGCCTTACTGTTTATGGGAGGATAGGCCTGTTTATGGGAGGATAGGCCTGAGGCTACTGTTTATGGGAAGATAGGCCTGAGGCTACTGTTTATGGGAGGATAGGCCTGAGGCTACTGTTTATGGGAGGATAGGCCTGAGGCTACTGTTTTGGGAGGATAGGGAGGCTACTGTTTATGGGAAGATAGGCCTGAGGCTACTGTTTATGGGAGGATAGGCCTGAGACTACTGTTTATGGGAGGATAGGCCTGAGGCTACTGTTTATGGGAGGATAGGACTGAGGCTACTGTTTATGGGAGGATAGGCCTGAGGCTACTGTTTATGGGAGGATAGGCCTGAGGCTACTGTTTATGGGAGGCCTGAGGATATGAGGCTACTGTTTATGGGAGGCCTGAGGCTACTGTTTATGGGGATAGGCCTGAGGCTACTGTTTATGATAGGCTACTGTTTATGGGAGGAGGATAGGCTACTGTTTATGGGAGGATAGGTCTGAGGCTACTGTTTATGGGAGGATAGGTCTGAGGCTACTGTTTATGGGAGGATAGGCCTGAGGCTACTGTTTATGGGAAGATAGGCCTGAGGCTAATGTTTATGGGAGGAGGACTGAGGCTACTGATAGGCCTAGGCTACTGTTTATGGGATAGGCCTGAGGCTACTGTTTTTGGGAGGATAGGACTGAGGCTACTGTTTATGGGAGGGGACTACTGTTTATGCACTCCATTGTGTTTTGGTGGAAGCGCTATATGCAGTGAGAGAAAAGTGGTGATGATCGCCACACAGACACACACACATAATCAAGCACACACGCACGCATTTATATCAAAATGATCCACAGACAGACAGACAGACATACCCACTGATCCACTCAGATTCAGAGCAATGTGCAGGATGAGTACCATTGGCCTTCATAGAGATTATGCTTTAGGTCTTTGAGAAAAGCTATTGGGCTTGTTTTTCTACCCTGGAATGACGTCATAGGTCCCTCAAAAAGCTAATGGCTGATGGCAGCTGCGCTGTCGTGCTGCCTGCCTGCATCTCTGTCTCCTGGTCGCAATACTTCCTCCTGCTCTCCAACACTGAGCCAGGACTCATCCACCAGAAAGACGAGGTCTCTCACTTTGGAGTTCTCCACTGAGTCTAGCAATTTACGGGGGTGGCATGGTAGCCTAGTGGTTTGAGCGTTGGACTAGTAACCAAAAGTTTGCAAGTTCAAATCCCCAGCTGACAAGGTACAAATCTGTCGTTCTGCTCCTGAACAGGCAGTTAGGCCACCATTGAAAATAAGAATTTGTTCTTAACTCACTTGCCTAGTTAAATGAAGGTAAAATAAATAAATACAGTAACTAACATCTGTCACAATGGGCTCAAAGCTTGAGGCTGAAATCCGTTAACTGTTTATTTGTTGGCCAGAAGTCAGCCAAGAGATTATTTTGTAACTTAGAGGAGGACCTCTTGATTGTCACCATCTTGTTAGCCTGGCTAAGTCTGGGACGTTGCTAATGTGGTAGAATGACTGCAGCAGTCTAAGGAACCATTTAGCTAAAATGTAAACAACCATTGATAGTGCACCATCCACCATCTCCAAAAGGCAAGCCCTATAGTTACCTTCATTAAACATTTGTCCTTCATTTTGACATTCAATTCTCAAATCAATAGATTTTTGGAACCACTTCACAGTTGCGGTATTGCTATGAGTTAACCAGAGGTCCTAACCCCTTGCCTACATTTTGTCTTTGAATAGGTGGGATTGAATCCAACGCTTGTGCGTGTCTGTGTCTCGAACATGGCAATGCATCCTAGTAAAACCTCATGCCCAGGTTGCCATGTTCAAGATTGAACCACCCCCCCAACTCATTGGACTGCAGTGTAATGAGAAGCAGGAGTGCCATGCTGTGGGAGCCTGGGCCAGGTTTTAGATAAGGGTCAGCAGAGGTTAACCATCAAAGATGGCTGCTAACTTTTCCCTGTGGAAAACGCCTTGGGACACTTTTGCCGAGTGCAAGCTTTGAGAGGGCTAAGAAGCTGTAATTCATACAAGATATTCTCTGCGTCCCAAATGGCACCCTATGGGTTCTGGTCAAAAGTAGTGCACTATATAGGGAATAGGGTGCCAAATTGGGACACTGGCTATTAGAGAGTCATTTGTGGTTTGAAACTCTTTTCACACACATACTGTGGGGTCGGTAATTGTTGGATCCCTTGATAAAGATAAGCAAAAAATATACAATATAAAAAATTAAACAATTCTGAGCTTAATTATACGCAAAAAAAATTTTTTTCTTATTGCTCAGAGAAATATATTTTGTAAGAAGTAATACAAAGTAATAATATAGGGGTTAAAAAGCCGGACTTGAACCCCATTTGAAAACCTGTGGTTTGATTTGAAGAAGACAGTCCATAAGGGCAGATAAAAGATATCAAAGATCTGGAGAGATTCTGTATGGAGGAATGGCATCTTCCAGTGCGTTCTCCAATCTCAGAAAATATTGTTGAAAAAGATTCAGTGTCGTTATTCTCGCAAGTCAGTGTGCTGAAGCATTGAAAACAGGGGATCCAATATTTTTTACTAATATTTTTTGAGATTTTGTTTTGTAACTTGTTAAACAAAATCTCTTTCTCTGAGCAATTGTATAAATAATATATACATTTTCTTTTCAGCATAAAATATAGCTCACTATTTGTATTATTTATTTTATAATAATTATAATAATTTTTATCATTTGTTAATCTTCATCAAGGGATCCAATAATTACGGATCCTACTGCATATATATAGTAACCATTTCACACTCACACTCACACACACACACACACACACACACACACACACACACACACACACACACACACACACACACACACACACACACACACACACACACACACACACACACACACACACACACACACACACACACACACACACAAATATTTAATTTTATCAACAAAATAGAATATAAACCTATACTATTTTTGGATGTCAGGTGTCTACAACCAGAGTCTCTCTGTAGAGCTGCTGACACACATGTCTCTACCTGCCAGAAAACTGACACGGTTTTCTCTAGCGCCGACCCTGTCCATGTACACACAGCTTCAAAATAATCAGGCTCCATTCATCAAAGTCTCACAGGCTCCCTGGGCAATTTATTTCAAATAGATTTTTGGACCAGCCAACCTGTATGTAATGTCACACACACACACACACACACACACACACACACACACACACACACACACACACACACACACACACACACACACACACACACACACACACACACACACACACACACACACACACACACACACACACACACACACACACACACACACACACACACACACACACACACACACACGAGTTGTGTGAGTGTTGACACTATCCATTACTTATTACCTAACTTCCTTTCTGAAGTATAAAAGAATGAGCTACCAAACTCGCTCTCGGGATTGGTTAACTCTTGAGGTCCCTCTGGTCTCAACCCTGGTGGTGAATGAATTCATTGAGGATTGCAGTTGCTTCGATTGATTGCGGTGGTATATTTGTTGAAATTGTGAGGTTGTGGTGTTGAGTTTGTGTCTTGTGCTTCCTTTTATTCTTCTTGTTTTAATTGTAAAGTAAATTGTTCTTCCTATTTTGAGAAAATGTTTGTACCCAGGGCACCAATGGGAATAAGACTGTGGTCTCAATTGGGCTACCCTGAATAAATAAAAGCTAGTAATAAATATAGACCTTAAAATGTGTTTTGACTGACTGTAATTCCAGTGAGAGACCAGTCTTGTGCTCTGTTTAGTGGCTCTGAACTCGATGGTTCTAACGATGAACTTAGCCTTAAGATGCTTTTTGGGAAACCGGGCCCTGGACCACAGTCATCAAGTTAAGTGTTAAGGTTACCAAGCACTGGGATTGAACGCGGCTTACGCCCATCCGTCATCCCCATCGACAACGCCGTAACACGCGGCAAGCCTACTTGATGGTGATAGTGTTCACCATTGCCCCGAGTGGCCAGTTTTGAAGGCATCAAGGCATCCTGAGGACAACCACAAACATGAAGTTATAGCAGGTCCGGCGACAAGATTCTCTAGAAGAATCAAATAGAAAGGTCCGACTGTGCCGATCTGTAATTCACATACAAGTTCATTCAGAAAATATTCACACCCCTTGATTTTTTCCCCACATTCTGTTGTGTTACAAAATGGGATTAAAATGAATTTAATTGTCATTGTTTTGTTGTCAATTCTACTATTTCATTTATTTGCATTAATGGAAAACAAAACACTCATATTTTGATTGGAAAGATACAAGTATTCACCCCCTGAGTCAATAGATGTTAGAAGCACCTTTAGCAACGATTACAGCTGTGAGTTTTTCTGGGTAAATCGAGATTTGCAAACCTGGATTTTACAATAATTGCTCATTGTTCTTTTTAATATTCTTCAAGCTCTGTCAAGTTGGTTGTTGATCATTGCTAGACAGCCATGTTTAAGTCTTGCCATAGATTTTCTAAGCTGATTTAAGTCAAAACTGTAACTAGGCCACTCAGGAACATTCAATGTCGTCTTGGTAAGTAACTCCAGTGTTATTGTCCTTCTGAATGGTGGATTTTTCTCCCAGTGTCTGTTGTAAAGGAGACTGAACAACGTTTTCCTCTAGGACTTTGCTTGTGCTTAGCTCTATTCCTTTTCTTTTTATCCTAAAAAACTCCCCAGTCCTTGCCAATGACAAGCATACCCATAACATGATGCAGCCACCACCATGCTTGGAAATATGAAGAGTTGTGCTCAGTAATTTGTTGTGTTCGATTAGCTCTGTAAGTGGTTTAAAATCACCGTTGGCCTCATAGTGAAATCCTTTAACAGTTTCCTTCCTCTCTGTCAAATGCGTTAGGAAGGACACATGTATCTTTGTAGTGACTGGGTGTATTGATACACCATCCAAAGTGAAATTAATAGCTTGTTTATTTTTTATCCTAAAAAACTCCCCAGTCCTTAACGAATACAAGGAACATGATGCAGCCTCCACTATGCTTCAAAAAATTAAGAGTGGTACTCAGTGATGTGTTATTGGATTTACCAAAAACATAATGCTTTGTAATCAGGACATAAAGCTATTTTCTTTGTCACATGTTTTGCAGTTTTACTTTAGTGCCTTATTGGAAACAGGATGTTTGTTTTGGAGTATTTGCTCAAAGGGATATTCAGTGTCCGCTTTTTAAAAATTATTACCCATCTACCAATAGGTGCCCTTCTTTGCGAGTCATTGGAAAACCTCCCTGGCCATTGTTGTTGAATCTGTGTTTGAAATTCACTGCTTGACTGAGGGACCTTACAGATAATTGTATGTGTGGGGGTACAGAGATGAGGTAGTCATTCAAAAACACCATTATTGCACACAGTTAGTCCATGCAACATATTATGTGACTTGTTAAGCATGTTTACTCCTGAAATTATTTGGGCATAACAAAGGGGTTGAATACTTATTGACTCAAGACATGTCAGCATTTAGTTTTAGATTAATTTGTAAAAATGTCTAAAAACATACACTGCATGACCAAAAGTATGTAGACACCTGCTCATCAAACATCTCGTTCCAGAATCAAAAATATCTAGTCGGTCTAGATATAAAAAAATATCTAGTTGGTCCCCCCCTTTGCTGCTATAACAGCCTCCACTCTTCTGGGAAGGCTTTCCACTAGATGTTGGAACATTGCTGCTATAACAGCCTCCACTCTTCTGGGAAGGCTTTCCACTAGATGTTGGAACATTGCTGCTATAACAGCCTCCACTCTTCTGGGAAGGCTTTCCACTAGATGTTGGAACATTGCTGCTATAACAGCCTCTTCACTCTTCTAGATGTTGGAACATTGCTGCTATAACATCCTCCACTCTTCTGGGAAGGCTTTCCACTAGATGTTGGAACATTGCTGCTATAACAGCCTCCACTCTTCTGGGAAGGCTTTCCACTAGATGTTGGAACATTGCTGCAGGGACTTGCTTCCATTCAGCCACAGGAGCATTAGTTAGGTCGGGCACTGATGTTGGGCAAATTGGCCTGGCTCTCAGTTAGCATTCCAATTCATCCCATAGGTGTTTGATGGGGTTGAGGTCAGGGCTT
>NC_088239.1:82108310-82133310 GCF_036934945.1 Oncorhynchus masou masou | reverse complement strand
CCTCTCTACCCCCAAATACACACCCTCTGAGCATGTTGACCCCCATCAATGATTCTGTCTTAATTTGACTCCCATCCTTTTTTGCTAATTTACACTACCGTTCAAAAGTTCGGGGTCACTTAGAAATGTCCTTGTTTTTGAAAGAAAAGCACATTTTATGTCCATTAATATAACATCAAATTGATCAGAAATACAGTGTAGACATTGTTAATGTTGTAAACGACTATTGTAGCTGGAAACGGCTGATTTTTAATGTAATATCTACAGTGGGGAGAACAAGTATTTGATACACTGCCGATTTTGCAGGTTTTCCTACTTACAAAGCATGTAGAGGTCTGTAATTTTTATCATAGTTACACTTCAACTGTGAGAGACGGAATCTAAAAATCCAAAAAATCACATTGTATGATTTTTAAGTAATTAATTAGCATTTTATTGCATGACATAAGTATTTGATACATCAGAAAAGCAGAACTTAATATTTGGTACAGAAACCTTTGTTTTCAATTACAGAGATCATACGTTTACTGTAGATCTTGAACAGGTTTGCACACACTGCAGCAGGGATTTTGGCCCACTCCTCCATGCAGACCTTCTCCAGATCCTTCAGGTTTCGGGGCTGTTGCTGGGCAATACGGTCTTTCAGCTCCCTCAAAACATGCTTTGTAAGTATGAAAACCTGCAAAATCGGCAGTGTATCAAATACTTGTTCTCCCCATTGTATGTAGGTGTACAGAGGCCCATTATCAGCAACCATCACTCCTGTGTTCCAATGGCACGTTGTGTTAGCTAATCCAAGTTTATCATTTTAAAAGGCGAATTGATTATTAGAAAACCCTTTTGCAATTATGTTAGCTCAGCTGAAAACTGTTGGCCGGATTATAGAAGCAATAAATCTGGCCTTATTTAGACTAGTTGAGTATCTGGAGCATCAGCATTTGTAGGTTCGATTAAAGGCTCAAAATAGCCATAAACAAAGAACATTCTTCTGAAACTCTTCAGTCTATTCTTGTTCTGATAAATTAAGGCTTTTCCATGCAAGAAATTGCCAAGAAACTAAAGATCTCGCACAACGCTGTGCACTACTCCCTTCACAGAACAGCGCAAACTGGCTCTAACAAGAATAGAAAGAGGAGTGGGAGGCCCCAAGAGGACAAGTACATGAGAGTGTCTAGTTTGAGAAACAGACGCCTCACAAGTCCTCAACTGGCAGCATCATTAAATAGTACCCGCCAAACACCAGTCTCAACGTCAACAGTGAAGAGGCGACTCCGGGATGCTGGCCTTCTAGGCAGAGTTGCAAACTAAAAGTCATATCTCAGACTGGTCAATAAAAATAAAATATTAAGATGTGAAAAGAACACAGACACTGGACAGAGGAAGTTTGGAAAAAAAGTGTTATGGACAGACAAATCTAAGTTAGAGGTGTTCGGATCACAAAGAAGAACATTTGTGAGACGCAGAAAAAAAGGAAAAGATGTTGGAGGAGTTCTTGACACCATCTGTCTAGCATGGTGGAGGCAATGTGATGGTCTGGGGGTGCTTTGGTGGTGGTAAAGTGGGAGATTTGTACAGAGTAAAACGGATCTTGAAGAAGGAAGGCTATCACTCCATTTTGCAACGCCATGCCCTGTGGACGGGCGCTTAATTGTAGCTAATTTCCTCCTACAACTGAACAATGACCCAAAGCACAGCTCCAAACTATGCAAAAACTATTTAGGGAAGAAGCAGTCAGCTGGTATTCTGTCTATAATGGAGTGGCCAGCACTGTCACCGCATCTCAACCCTATTGAGTTGTTGTGGGAGCAGCTTGACCGTATGGTACGTAAGAAGTGCCCATCAAGCCAATCTAATTTGTGGGAGGTGCTGCAGGAAGCATGCGGTGAAATCTCTTCAGATTACAAATGGAGGATTCTTTGACAAAGGCAAAGTTTGAAGGACACAATTTTTACTTCAGTTCTAAAATCATTATTTATAACCTTGTCATTGTCTTAACTATATTTCCTATTCATTTTGTAACTCATTTCATGGAAAACAAGGACATTTCTAAGTGACCCCAAAACTTTTGAACGGTAGTGAACATTGTTTGTAACATCTGTTAAAAGGACGTTTGTTGTATTTGAATGGTTATGGCCATAGTAAAGAACTAGGAACAAAGACAGATTAACAACACTACTGAAATAGGAGTCCCTTACCAATATACATTGGGGTATATGAGGACTTGATATGATGACGTGGGGAGTGATGTTGGACGTCAGAGTGTTTGGTGCAGGCAGCCAGTCAGACAGACCTAATCCCCCTGCTGTAATCTGAACCAGAGATCTGGATTACAGGGCTATCGCCCCGGGGTGGGAAACAATTCACACCATAGAAATGGAATTACTAGAAAGGACAGTCCCGTTCACATTGAGTGAAACCGTGAGTGTTCCAGTCAAATTGCTGAGGTCTGAGGGGCTTTGTCCTTTCTAGTAATTATATATCTATCTATCTATCTATCTATCTATCTATCTATCTATCTATCTATCTATCTATCTATATATATATCTGTCTGTCTGTCTGTCTGTCTGTCTGTCTGTCTGTCTGTCTGTCTGTCTGTCTGTCTGTCTGTCTGTTTGTCAGGTTTCAAGACTAGTCATTCAACTGAGACTGCTCTTCTCTGTATCACGGAGGCGCTCCGCACTGCTAAAGCTAACTCTCTCTCCTCTGCTCTCATCCTTCTAGACCTATCGGCTGCCTTCGATACTGTGAACCATCAGATCCTCCTCTCCACCCTCTCCGAGTTGGGCATCTCCGGCGCGGCCCACGCTTGGATTGCGTCCTACCTGACAGGTCGCTCCTACCAGGTGGCGTGGCGAGAATCTGTCTCCTCGCCACGCGCTCTCACCACTGGTGTCCCCCAGGGCTCTGTTCTAGGCCCTCTCCTATTCTCGCTATACACCAAGTCACTTGGCTCTGTCATAACCTCACATGGTCTCTCCTATCATTGCTATGCAGACGACACACAATTAATCTTCTCCTTTCCCCCTTCTGATGACCAGGTGGCGAATCGCATCTCTGCATGTCTGGCAGACATATCAGTGTGGATGACGGATCACCACCTCAAGCTGAACCTCGGCAAGACGGAGCTGCTCTTCCTCCCGGGGAAGGACTGCCCGTTCCATGATCTCGCCATCACGGTTGACAACTCCATTGTGTCCTCCTCCCAGAGCGCTAAGAACCTTGGCGTGATCCTGGACAACACCCTGTCGTTCTCAACCAACATCATGGCGGTGGCCCGTTCCTGTAGGTTCATGCTCTACAACATCCAGAGTACGACCCTGCCTCACACAGGAAGCGGCGCAGGTCCTAATCCAGGCACTTGTCATCTCCCGTCTGGACTACTGCAACTCGCTGTTGGCTGGGCTCCCTGCCTGTGCCATTAAACCCCTACAACTCATCCAGAACGCCGCAGCCCGTCTGGTGTTCAACCTTCCCAAGTTCTCTCCACGTCACCCCGCTCCTCCGCTCTCTCCACTGGCTTCCAGTTGAAGCTCGCATCCGCTACAAGACCATGGTGCTTGCCTACGGAGCTGTGAGGGGAACGGCACCGCAGTACCTCCAGGCTCTGATCAGGCCCTACACCCAAGCAAGGGCACTGCGTTCATCCACCTCTGGCCTGCTCGCCTCCCTACCATTGAGGAAGTACAGTTCCCGCTCAGCCCAGTCAAAACTGTTCGCTGCTCTGGCCCCCCAATGGTGGAACAAACTCCCTCACGACGCCAGGACAGCGGAGTCAATCACCACCTTCCGGAGACACCTGAAACCCCACCTCTTCAAGGAATACCTAGGATAGGATAAGTAATCCTTCTCACCACCCCCCCTTAATGATTTAGATGCACTATTGTAAAGTGGCTGTTCCACTGGATGTCAGAAGGTGAATTCACCAATTTGTAAGTCGCTCTGGATAAGAGCGTCTGCTAAATGACTTAAATGTAAATGTAAATGTTTGTCTGTCTGTCTGTCTATGGGCCAGCCCCACATTCCACTGGAAGTATTGTTAACCTACACCTACATAGGATACAGTCTCAACTACTATTATTTAATATAATAATACCCAATACCAGTCCCCCAGTAGATCATCCATTAACCTGTTGAAACTCTAGGGCGCAATTTCATTTTTGGATGAAAACGTTCCCGTTTTAAACAAGATATTTTGTCACAAAAAGATGTTCGACTATGCATATAATTGATAGCTTTGAAAGAAAACACTCTGACGTGTCCAGAACTGCAAAGATATTTTCTGTGTGTGCCCTAGAACGTGAGCTTCAGGCAAAACCAAGATGAGACGGCATCCAGGAAATGAGCAGGATTTTTGAGGCTCTGTTTTCCATTGTCTCCTTATATGGCTGTGAATGCGAGAGGAGTAAGTCTGCCCTTTCTGTCGTTTCCCCAAGGTGTCTGCAGCATTGTGACGTATTTGTAGGCATATCATTGGAAGATTGACCATAAGAGACCACATTTACCAGGTGTCCGCCCGGTGTCCTGCACCGAAATTGGTGCGCAAAAAGTCAGCTGCAAGTATTTTTCCACAGAATTCAGAGGAGAATGCAGGCTTCCACGAACGATATATCAATGAAGAGATATGTGAAAAAACACCTTGAGGATTGATTCCAAACAACGTTTGCCATGTTTCGGTCGATATTATGGAGTTAATTCGGAAAAGTTTGACGTTGTAGGTGACTGAATTTTCGGTTCGTTTCGGTAGCCAAATGTGATGTACAAACGGAAGCGATTTCTCCTACACACAGACGCTTTCAGGAAAAAATGCGCATTTGGTATGTAACTGAGAGTCTCCTCATTGAAAACATCCGAAGCTCTTCAAAGGTAAATGATTTTATTTATTTGGTTATCTGGTTTTTGTGAAAATGTTGCGTGCTAAATGCTACTCAAAATGCTAAGCTAGCTTAGCATACTCTTTACAAATTAGTCAATTGCTATGGTTCAAAAGCATATTTTGAAAATCTGAGATGACAGTGTTGTTACGAAAAGGCTAAGCTTGAGAGCAGGCGCATTATTTTCATTTTATTTGCGATTTTCAGAAATCGTTAACGTTGCGTTATGCTAATGAGCCTGAGGCTTTAGTCACGATCCCGGATCCGGGATGGGGAGTATCAACAGGTTAAAGGGATCTTCGGCTGTAAAAGGTATGGTGAAGTGGGTCTGACATGAAAAACCCTGGAATGAGTAGGTGTGTCCAAACTTTTGACTGGTACTGTATGTTGAAGATGGGAGGCTTAAACTGCATCCCTGTCTCACCCCACGGCCCTGTGAAAAAAATGTGTGTTTTTTGCACATTTAATCGCACACTTTTTTTGTTTCTGTACATGGATTTTATAATGTCGTATGTTTTACCCCCAACACCACTTACCATTTTTTTTATAGCAGACCCTCATGCCAAATTGAGTCAAAAGCTTTTTTGAAATCAACAAAGCATGAGAAGACTTGCCTTTGTTTTGTTTTGTTTCTTTGTCAATGAGGGTTTGCAGGGTGAATACATGGTCTGTCGTACGGTAATTTGGTATAAAGACATTTTCACATTTGCTCAGTACATTGTTTTCACTGAGGAAATGTATGAGTCTGCTGTTAATTTTCCCAAGGTTGCTGTTGATGCATATCCCACGGTAGTTATTGGGGTCAAATTTGTCTCCACTTTTGTGGATTGGGGTTATCAGTCCTTGGTTCCAAATATTGGGGAAGATGCCAGAGCTAAGGATGATGTTAAAAAGTTTAAGTATAGCCAATTGGAATTTGTGGTCTGTATATTTTATCATTTAATTAAGGATACCATCAACACCACAGGCCTTTTTGCATTGGAGGGTTTTGCATTTTGTCCTGAAGTTCATTCAATGTAATTGGATAATCCAGTGGGTTCTGGTCGTCTTTAATAGTTGATTCTAAGATTTGTATTTGATCATGTATATGTTTTTGCGGTTGGTTCTATGTTATACAGCCAAAAAGATTGGAGAAGTGGTTTACCCATACATCTCTATTTTAGATAGATAACTCTTCGTGTTGTTGTTTGTTTAGTGTTTCCCAATTTTCCCAGAAGTGGTTCATTATATTTTAGTCAAAATGACTAAGATTAGACTAAGTCTAAAAAAAGAGTGCCAAAATAAACATGAAATCAAAATCAAATCAAATGTATTTATATAGCCCTTTGTACATCAGCTGATATCTCAAAGTGCTGTACAGAAACCCAGCCTAAAACCCCAAACAGCAAGCAATGCAGGTGTTGAAGCACGTTGGCTAGGAAAAGCTCCTTAGAAAGGCCAAAACCTAGGAAGAAACCTAGAGAGGAACCAGGCTATGAAGGGTGGCCAGTCCTCTTCTGGCTGTGCCGGGTGGAGATTATAACAGAACATGGCCAAGATGTTCAAATGCTCATAAATGACCAGCATGGTCAAATAATAGGTCTGGGAAAGGTAGCACGCCCAGTGAACAGGTCAGGATTCCGTAGCCGCAGACCAGAACAGTTGAAACTGGAGCAGCAGCACGGCCAGGTGGACTGGGGACAGCAAGGAGTCATCATGCCAGGTAGTCCTGAGGCATGGTCCTAGGGCTCAGCTCCTCTGAGAGAAAGAAAGAAAGCAAGAAAGAGAGAAAGAGAGAATTAGAGAGAGCATACTTAAATTCACACAGGACACCGGATAAGACAGGAGAAGTACTCCAGATATAACAAACTGACCCTAGCCCCCGACACATAAACTACTGCAGCATAAATACTGGAGGCTGAGACAGGAGGGGTCAGGAGACACTGGCCCCATCCAATGATACCCCCGGACAAGGCCAAACAGGAAGGATATAACCCCACCCACTTTGCCAAAGCACAGCCCCCACACCACTAGAGGGATATCTTCAACCACCAACTTACCATCCTGAGACAAGGCCGAGTATAGCCCACAAAGATCTCCGCCACGGCACAACCCAAGGGGGGGCGCCAACCCAGATAGGAAGATCCCAGACTCAAACCACTCAAGTGACGCACCCCTCCTAGGGACGGCATGAAAGAGCACCAGTAAAGTAAGTGACTCAGCCCCTGTAATAGGGTTAGAGGCAGAGAATCCCAGTGGAAAGAGGGGAACCGGCCAGGCAGTGACAGCAAGGGCGGTTCGTTGCTCCAGAGCCTTTCCATTCACCTTCACACTCCTGGGCCAGACTACACTCAATTATATGACCCACTGAAGAGATGAGTCTTCAGTAAAGACTTAAAGGTTGAGACCGAGTTTGCGTCTCTCACATGGGTAGGCAGACCATTCCATAAAAATTGAGCTCTATAGGAGAAAGACCTGCCTCCAGCTGTTTGCTTAGAAATTCTAGGGACAATTAGGAGGCCTGCGTCTTGTGACCGTAGTGTACGTTTAGGTATGTATGGCAGGACCAAATCAGAGAGCTAGGTAGGAGCAAGCCCATGTAATGCTTTGTAGGTTAGCAGTAAAACCTTGAAATCAGCCCTTGCCTTGCCAAGAAGCCAGTGTAGGGAGGCTAGCACTGGAGTAATATGATCCATTTTTTTGGTTCTAGTCAGGATTCTAGCAGCCGTATTTAGCACTAACGGAAGTTTATTTAGTGCTTTATCCGGGTAGCCAGAAAGTAGAGCATTGCAGTAGTCTAACCTAGAAGTAGCAAAAGCATGGATTCATTTTTCTGCATCATTTTTGGACAGAAAGTTTCTGATTTTTGCAATGTTACGTAGATGAAAAAAAGCTGTCCTTGAAACAGTCTTGATAAGTTTGTCAAAAGAGAGATCAGGGTCCAGAGTAATGCCGAGGTCCTTCACAGTTTTATTTGAGATGACTGTACAACCATCAAGATTAATTGTCAGATTCAACAGAAGATCTCTTTGTTTCTTGGGACCTAGAACAAGCATCTCTGTTTTGTCCAAGTTTAAAAGTAGAAAGTTTGCAGCCATCCACTTCCTTATGTCTGAAACACAGGCTTCTAGCAAGGGCAATTTTGGGGCTTCACCATGTTTCATTGAAATGTACAGCTGTGTGTCATCCGCATAGCAGTGTCATTATGTTTTCGAATGACATCCCCAAGAGGTAAAATATATAGTGAAAACAATAGTGGTCCTAAAATGGAACCTTGAGGAAGGATAAGTAATCCTTCTCACCCCCCTTAAATGATTTAGATGCACTATTGTAAAGTGGCTGTTCCACTGGATGTCAGAAGGTGAATTCACCAATTTGTAAGTCGCTCTGGATAAGAGCGTCTGCTAAATGACTTAAATGTAAATGTAATGTAACCCCGAAATTTACAGTTGATTTGTCAGAGGACAAACCATTCACAGAGACAAACTGATATCTTTCCGACAGATAAGATCTTAACCAGGCCAGAACTTGTCCGTGTAGACCAATTTCCAATCTCTCCAAGAGAGATTGGGGTGGCAGGGTAGCCTAGTGGTTAGAGCGTTGGACTAGTAACCGGAAGGTCGCGAGTTCAAACCCCCGAGCTGACAAGGTACAAATCTGTCGTTCTGCCCCTGAAAAGGCAGTTAACCCACTGTTCCCAGGCCTTCATTGAAAATAAGAATTTGTTCTTAACTGACTTGCCTAAATAAAGGTAAAAAAAAAAAAAAGAATGTGGTGATAGATGGTATCAAAAGCAGCACTAAGATCTAGGAGCACGAGGACAGATGCAGAGCCTCCGTCTGACACCATTAAAAGGTCATTTAACACCTTCCTGAGTGCAGTCTCAGTGCTATGATGGGGTCTAAAACCCGACTGAAGCATTTTGTATACATTGTTTTTCTTCAGGAAGGCAGTGAGTTGCTGCGCAACAGCTTTTTCTAAAAATGTTGAGAGGAATGTAAGACTCGATATAGGCCGAAAGTTTTTTATATTTTCTGGGTCAAGGTTTGGCTTTTTCAAGAGAGGCTTTATTACTGCCACTTTCAGTGTGTTTGATACACATCCGGTGGATAGAGAGACGTTTATTATGTTCAACATAGGAGGGCCAAGCACAGGAAGCAGCTCTTTCAGTAGTTCAGTTGGAATAGGGTCCAGTATGCAGCTTGAAGGTTTAGAGGCCATGATTATTTTCATCATTGTATCAAGAGATATAGTACTAAAACACTTGAGTGTCTCTCTTGATCCTAGGTCCTGGCAGAGTTGTGCAGACTCAGGACAACTGAGCTTTGAAGGAATAGTCTGTAATTTGCTTTCTAATAATCATGATTAAAATATACATTTATTTAAAATATACATTTACATGCTTTTATGCTCTGAGTAAAGTGAATTTCCTCTATGTAATATTTAGATAATATTTTAATCTGATCTGTTAGTGATGACACTGACTATTAAACTGAATCCTAATCTCAGATCTGTGCAAGAAACCCAAATCTCCCATTGACATTGAGACAATTATTTATCTCTAACTAATAAGTACATACTGTATCAAGCTAGGATCCATCCATAACTTTATATTGATGTACTTCACACTCACCAGTTAGAAGAGGACCAACCGGCGATGCCCATTTAACTGTCTGTCAATGTGTGAGTCCTGATTGGCCCTTCGGTGCCCTGTAAGGAGAGTTGTTTCTTCGGTTTCCGACGTTGATTAGTTTATTGTTTTAGAAAGTGTTCTCTCTTTCTCTCTCTGCTGAGATCATTTAAAGCGGTGGATTATTTTAGGAATGAACTCGCGTTGAAACCCAAGCTCCCGCTGCCATGCATGATTTATTAATAACACCAGGGCCCTGATGACATCACCAGAGGTAGGGGAAGGGGAGCTCTGTCATAAACATTAAAGATGGCTGTCACCTGTCTGCAGCTATGTTACCAGAGTACTAGCAATGGTTTCACTGTTCTGACCCATGACCCTGTTCGTATACATGCGATTCAATTATACCAGGTAGGCCTGAAACATGTTTGTCAGCAGCTGGTAGTTGTGTGCAGAGTGCAGACCTGTGGCGGAGCTTGTCTGAGCTGTGTGACCTGAAATGAGCTGTGTGACCTGAAATGATGTATTCGTATGAATTACTAAGCAACTGCAGGCACACACCGGAGTAGCGACTAATGAGGAAACAACAGAACACCTATGATGTGACAAGCTTTGCGGTTTGAATCAGGATTGAGCTTTTGGTAACGGAATCAGATGGACAATGCGAGGTATAACACATAAAGGAGGCTGCAGATATGATATATATATATATATATATATATATATATATATATATATATATATATATATATATATATATATATAAATATATATATATATATATATAAAGGGACAGAACTACTGCATCTGTACCCAAAGGAACGGTGCACGGTTCAGTAGCATGACATGCCATCAGCTAGTTTCACATTTGATTGAACAGGCATTTCACATTTGATTGACAGGCATACACAGCTAACTATTGTATGGCTTTGTCCATCATTGTCTGCGAAAATGACAAAAAGCAAAGGAGTATGGAAAATAACTGCAATTTGAGGTAGGCTACGGGAAATGTTTGATGATTTGACAGGTATCAAGTAAAAGTTTAAAAAAATGCCTTATTGACAGGCATACTAACACAGCTAACGCCAGGAAATGCCTTATTGACAGGCATACTAACATAGCTAACGCCAGGAAATGCCTTATTGACAGGCATACTAACACAGCTAACGCCAGGAAATGCCTTATTGACAGGCATACTAACACAGCTAACGCCAGGAAATGCCTTATTGACAGGCATACTAACACAGCTAACGCCAGGAAATGCCTTATTGACAGGCATACTAACACAGCTAACGCCTTATTGACAGGAAATGCCTTGACAGGCATACTAACACATTGAAACAGGCATACTAACACAGCTAACGCCAGGAAAGCCTTATTGACAAATGCCTTATTGACAGGCATACTAACACAGCCTTATTGACGCATACCAGGAAATGCCTTATTGACAGGCATACTAACACAGCTAACGCCAGAAAATGCCTTATTGACAGGCATACTAACACAGCTAACGCCAGGAAATGCCTTATTGACAGGCATACTAACACAGCTAACGCCAGGAAATGCCTTATTGACAGGCATACTAACACAGCTAACGCCAGGAAATGCCTTATTGACAGGCATACTAACACAGCTAACGCCAGGAAATGCCTTATTGACAGGCATACTAACACAGCTACCAGGAAACTTATTGACAGCATACTAACAGCTAACGCCAGGAAATGCCTTATTGACAGGCATACTAACACAGGAAATGCCTTATTAACGCCAGGAAATGTCTGATTGACAGGCATACTAACACAGCTAACGCCAGGAAATGCCTTATTGACAGGCATACTAACACAGCAGGAAATGCCTTATTGACAGGCATACTAACACAGCAGGAAATGCCTTATTGACAGGCATACTAACACAGCTAACGCCAGGAAATGCCTTATTGACAGGCATACTAACACAGCTAATGGATTGAAACTTATTTCTTCGCTAGAAATGTAATTATTTCCATTCAGGAGCCCAAACTAAAGAGGTCATTCTGGCTGACAGGCATTTAATGGCACTGGCCCTTATTAAATCACAGCATCCATCTTCTTTAACCTGGCATGCAAACAAAAGGCCCACTTTACCAATGCTACTATTAACCTCTTATTGACAGGCACTTTCACAGAATGTGCCATTTAACCAGCTAACGGAGCCCTTCAGAGCATGATTACCCAATACTAGGGATGCATGAAATACAAACCTTTAAATGGTACTAACACAGAAACAGGCGAGCATAACTAACTAGACTTTTGTTAATTGGATGTGGTTGAAGCCATTTTGATTAGAACGTACTCGTGTAGGTTGGGACAGTATGCCTGAACCATCAATGCAATACTTTAAACCCATTGTCAACAAAGGGTTTACATTAACTTCAAACAAGCTTCTCCTATTCGCTCACATATGGACTCTATTGTTCGACACTTAGGCTTCGCTTAATTCTGATATTTTGCCCAATTATTGGCGGAAGATCTGATCTGATTGGCCAAAAGACCAATTAGTGGCAAAAGATCAGAATTGGACTGCCTGTGGAAATGCAGTCACAGATACGTTTTGGAGAGGCATCTCCTTAGCTCTGGTCGACTGTGGTGAGATGTGATGGCTCAACTGTTTAAATAGTTTAGAACGCTGTGCCAATAGCTGTAGAGTAGGAGGACTGGGTTTAACTGTGATGTCTGGACTGTAAATATGAATGAGAAATGCATTGAAGACATTATCCTTACGAATATCCTTGAGTGGGACTCATCATCTCCAGCTATTCAATGGATGCTGTTTGAAATCTTCACAGGAAACCTTTTCTAGAGTTTCAGTGGTGAATGGCTGACACCGTCAGGTATGCATATGGGATTCAGAGGGATCAATGCCCTCATCTCCACAAATCGACACTTATCATACGAATTATGAAGCATGATGAAGTAAATATGTCACCCAATGACAAGTGACAGATTTAAATGAGACCAAATGATAGATGACAATGGTCACCCAATGACTCATATATTTGAAGATGACAGATTTGATTGACAATGTCACCCTCATATATTTGATAGATGACAATGGTCATCAAATTTGATAGATGATGACATTTGATAGGACAATCACCCTCATATATTTGATTGGGCATTGTCACTCATATATTTGATAGATGACAATTCATCATATATTTGGGGTCAATGACATGACACGGGTGCTGTGTGCTTGACACACCAGAGGTCACCTCACACTAACATCAGCTCATATACATTCCCTCTGTCAATGGAAACGTTATTAGGCCTGTCATTGTTATGACAGTCGGAATGGTATTGGGAGTGTCCGTTTGGAATTCAATAGGGAACGTTGGGAGATTAGGCAGAATTCCGTGAGGACCGAGGGGAGGGGCTAGGGGCTAAATAATTGAACAGTCAGTTGATTGTTCACCTCTGCGTTCTGAAGCTCAGTATTGATCGTGTGAGATTATTGAGCTGCACAAGGCTTTGTAATACACTGTTACAACTGTTATTTACCAAGAAAAAAAATAACAACATCACAGTGGCATTCAAGGGGAACCAAAAAAAAATGAACCATGCATCAAATGTCGTTTTCAAAAACTAGACTGATTAGGAACCTAACTGTGTAGTTGCCACTGTCGTTTGCAGTTTATTTCATTACAATTACTTATAAAATGTCACAAGACCTGTCAAAAGGATCAAACACAGCTTTCATTGCTTTCATGGTTAATGATAAAGCTCTAATTGTTACGAATCAATGTTGCCTTGTCTGACTTTTGACATGTGTGTTATACTGCCTGAGAACTGAAACCAACGTAAGGCTAAAATAGCGCAGTCATAAGCAGTTGGAATTGCAGTTGGACTCTACTGACTCTACTTGTGATAGTCAGGCTTGTGACAAGGCTGGCGAGTCACGTAACAGGCTAGCAGTTAACACTGAGCGTTGGCAGAAGTTTTAGGACCTATGTCCAAATACTCAAAAGCAATGTCCGATTCTACAACACCAGGCAACTGGAAGGTGCAGACTGGGAGAGAACACCAAGGTGGATGGTACTCATTCAAGCCATGCTGCGTAGGCCGACACAATGCATGTTAGCTCTCTGTCTATCTCTAGGTTGGTATTTTAGCTCTCCTAGGTTGGTATTTTAGGTCTCTCATCTCTAGGTTGGTATTTAGCTCATTCTTTCATCTCTAGGTTGGTATTTTAGCTCTTTCATCTCTAGGTTGGTTCTTTCATCTCTGGGTTGGCATGTTAGCTCTTTCATCTCTAGTTTGGTATTTAGCTCTCTTTCATCTCTAGGTTGGTATTTTAGCTCTCGTTCTATCTCTGGGTTGGTATTTTAGCTCTCTTTCATCTCTAGGTTGGTATTTTAGCTCTCTTTCATCTCTAGGTTGGTATATTAGCTCTCGTTCTATCTCTGGGTTGGTATTTTAGCTCTCTTTCTATCTCTAGGTTGGTATTTTAGCTCTCTGTCTATCTCTGGGATGGTATTTCAGCTCTCGTTCTATCTCTGGGATGGTATTTTAGCTCTCTGTCTATCTCTGGGTTGGTATTTTAGTTCTCGTTCTATCTCTGGGATGGTATTTTAGCTCTCGTTCTATCTCTGGGTTGGTATTTTAGCTCTTTCATCTCTGGGTTGGTATTTTAACTCTCTTTCATCTCTGGGTTGGTATTTTAGCTCTTTCATCTCTAGGTTGGTATTTTAACTCTCTTTCATCTCTGGGTTGGTATTTTAGCTCTCTTTCATCTCTAGGTTGGTATTTTAGCTCTCTTTCATCTCTAGGTTGGTATTTTAGCTCTCGTTCTCTCTCTAGGTTGGTATTTTAGCTCTCTTTCATCTCTAGGTTGGTATGTTAGCTCTTTCATCTCTAGGTTGGTATTTTAGCTCTCTTTCATCTCTAGGTTGGTATTTTAACTCTCTGTCTATCTCTAGGTTGGTATTTTAGCTCTCTGTCTATCTCTAGTTTGGTATTTTAGCTCTCTGTTTATCTCTGGGTTGGTATTTTAACTCTCTTTCATCTCTAGGTTGGTATGTTAGCTCTTTCATCTCTAGTTTGGTATTTTAGCTCTCTGTCTATCTCTAGGTTGGTATTTTAGCTCTCTGTCTATCTCTAGTTTGGTATTTTAGCTCTCTGTCTATCTCTGGGTTGGTATTTTAACTCTCTTCCATCTCTAGGTTGGTATTTTAGCTCTCTTTCATCTCTAGGTTGGTATTTTAACTCTCTTTCATCTCTAGGTTGGTATGTTAGCTCTCTGTCTATCTCTAGGTTGGTATTTTAGCTCTCTTTCATCTCTAGGTTGGTATGTTAGCTCTTTCATCTCTAGTTTGGTATGTTAGCTCTCTGTCTATCTCTAGGTTGGTATTTTAGCTCTCTTTCATCTCTAGGTTGGTATGTTAGCTCTTTCATCTCTAGTTTGGTATTTTAGCTCTCTGTCTATCTCTAGTTTGGTATTTTAGCTCTCGTTCTATCTCTGGGTTGGTATTTTAGCTCTCTTTCATCTCTAGTTTGGTATTTTAGCTCTCTGTCTATCTCTAGGTTGGTATTTTAGCTCTCTTCTATCTCTGGGTTGGTATTTTAGCTCTCTAGTTTGGTATTTTTCTATCTCTAGGTTGGTATTTTAGCTCTCTTTCATCTCTGGGTTGGTATTTTAGCTCTCTTTCATCTCTAGGTTGGTATGTTAGCTCTCTTTCATCTCTAGGTTGGTATTTTAGCTCTCGTTCATCTCTAGGTTGGTATTTTAACTCTCTTTCATCTCTAGGTTGGTATGTTAGCTCTCTTTCATCTCTAGGTTGGTATGTTAGCTCTCTTTCATCTCTAGGTTGGTATTTTAGCTCTCTTTTCTATCTGTTGGTTGGTATTTGCTAAATTAATTCAAGCAGTATCCTCATATTTTCTTAAGCTTTGTACATGTATAATGGATATGTACTGTACGTGACGTCACTAGTTTAGGTGACCGTCACAGTGTAGCTGAATCACTGAATTGGTTTACAATAAAAGCCTCTTGACGGATATGAAAGCAACGAAGCAATGTTTGTTTTCCCCTCGTGACATAATTGCTCAGTGGTTATATTGGGCTCCCGTAAAACCATGGGTAAAGTTTAGACAGAGAGAACAGCTCTGCCTCTGTTTGCTAAAAAGACGAGAGTACACAGCAGTCAGAACTTTAACAACGGGCGATATCTGGATCTTTTCATTCATCCGGTCTCTTTCAAATCAAATTAGCAGAAGATTTAAAAAAAAAACTTTCTAGGAATAGCATTGAGTCGACTAAGAGTGGTTTTCAAAAAAATTGTTTCCCTGTCATAAAGCAATTTTTGTAATGACTAAAATACTTGTTTGAGAGACCTGAGTAAGATTTGTTATATTTACCACAGGCCTACATAAATTAGCTGTGCTCATGAACCACTAGATACACTACTGTGTGTGTTTTCATAAATCCCATAAAACATGTCACCTACAATCTTCTATTGAGTACACAACAACCACAACCATTTCTTTCTTAATCATAAGGTAAGAAATAAAGGGCCGACGTTGAAGGAAGAGCACTCTGTTGTAACAGCAGTCCTGTCTGCACCAAAGTAAAACTCAGCAATAATCAGCACCATGTACTGAGTGGACAAAATATTAAGAACACCTGCTCTTTCCGTGAAATAGACTGACCAGGTGAATTCAGGTGAAAGTTTTCATCCCTTATTGATGTCACTTGTTAAATCCACTTCAGTGTAAATGAAGGGGAGGAGACAGGTTAAAGAAGGATTGTTAAGTCTTGAGACAATTGAGACATGGATTGTGTATGCGTGCCATTCAGAGGGTGAATAGGCAAGACAAAATATTTAAGTGCCTTTTGAATGGGGTATGGTAGTAGGTGCCAGGAGCACCGGTTTGTGTCAGGAACTACAACGCTGCTGGGGTTTTCACGCTCAACAGTTTCCCGTGTGTATCAAGAATGGTCCACCAGCCAAAAGACATCCAGCCAACTTGACACAATTGTGGGAAGCATTGGAGTCAACATGGGTCAGCATCCCTGGTGAAAATTGCAACTCAATATTAGTAAGGTGTTCTTAATATTTTGTACAGTCAGTGTATGTCTGAGGAAGTACTGTTTTAACAGTTGATGACATGTTTCAAGACTTTAAAAAAAATGTCAGAACAGTGACTGATCTCTGCTCTATTCTTTTCCATCTGAACTTTGACCTCCTCAGCTGAGCCTCACCGGTAGCGACTGATTTGACTGACCGTGAGATGTGTCCACTCTGGCCGAGGCAGGCAGTGAGGGTTCTGGGAAAAGCACACAGAGGCGTGCGGCAGCGCAGGGCCATAGCCCCGGGCGACAGGGAGCGGGAGGCATGGGACGCCGGTGGCTTGCGTTAACCCTTGGGGTCGTTGCCACGGTGAGTCGTCCCCCCGGGCCCTGTCAGCCGGCTCAGGCTTCAAACAGATCGCAGGCATTCCACAGACATGTACCAGTAGGCACTAATGACACTGAAAAATCATCAATGGCTGAGGAGGATCACCGAGGCTAAGTTTACAGGGTACGTTGGGTTAAACCAGGGGTTAAACGAGACTCATTTTGCCCCGGGGGCTGCATTTGGTCTTCGACAGGTCTGGGGGCCACATTTGGTCTCCAACGAGGTCTGGGGGCCACATTTGGTCTTCAACGAGGTCTGGGGGCCACATTTGGTCTTCAACGAGGTCTACGGGCCACATTTGGTCTCCAACGGGTCTGGGGGCTGCATTTGGTCTTCAACAGGTCTGGGGGCCACATTTTGTCTTCAACGAGGTCTGGGGGCCACATTTGTTCTTCAACAGGTCTGGGGGCCACATTTGGTCTCCAACGAGGTCTGGGGGCCACATTTGGTCTCCAACGAGGTCTGGGGGCCACATTTGGTCTTCAACGAGGTCTGGGGAGTCGCATTTGGTCTTCAACGATGTTCGGAGGGCCGTGAATTTCTTTTCTATTTCCTTGCCGTCAAAATTTCCTAAAATGTTTCCATATTTTTTTTCCAGGATATTTTTTAAATTGAGGTCCATTATAATTTCTACACTGTTTCGATTTGGTTTTAGTCACGTTAAAGTTGATTGAGTTTGTTTTCTCACGTAATTTTTTAAAATAAAAAAATATTATACACTACCGTTCAAAAGTTTGGGCTCACTTAGAATTATCCTTGTTTTTGAAAGAAAAGCAATTTTTTTGTGCGCATTAAAATAACATCAAATTGATCAGAAATACAGTGTAGACATTGTTAATGTCGTGAATGACTATTGTAGCTGATTTTTAATGGAATATCTACATAGGCCCATTATCAGCAACCATCACTCCTGTGTTCCAATGGCACGTTGTGTTAGCTAATCCAAGTTTCTAATTTTAAAAGGCTAATTGATCATTAGAAAACCCTTTTGCAATTATGTTAGCACAGCTGAAAACTGTTGGTCTGATTAAAGAAGCAATAAAACTGGCCTTCTTTAGACAGACGCCTCACAAGTCCTCAACTGGCCTCTTCATTGAATAGTACCCTCCTAAAGAGCTTCAACGCCATACAACACTCCTTCCGTGGCCTCCAAATGCTTTAAAATGCTAGTAAAACTAAGTGCATGCCCTTCAACCGATTGCTGCCCCCTCTCCCCCGCCCGACTCTGGAATAAGTAGGTGTGTCCAAACTTTTGACTGGTACTTTTGACTGGTACTTTTGACCGGTATGTATATAAACCCTGACATACAACCTGAGGTCCACACCGTGCTTAGTTTGATGGTGGAATGAGAAGGAGAAATTAAGGCTAAGAAAATGAATCACTGGCTTAGAGCAAAGGGCTCAGTGATATAGTGAAAAAGGGTGGTATTGCTTGTAATCTATTGAAAATATTGTGGCTGGGCTAATTTCCTATGTGGTCTGAGGGCCATGTGTGAGGTGTCCGTGTGGCCAAACAGTCGTGTGTGTCTTTATTGACCAAGGGCCAGCTTGAGTTACTGGAGCTGTGTTTTCTTTCCCAGGGCGTTCAAGGGACTCTCCTGCAGCACTGATGGAGAAACCCAAAGGGCAAATATCAGGAACCAGCATAGACACTGGCTGTCACTCCATCTTGCCTGAATCTTGGCCCTGTTGTCTTTTGTAATCTGTATTGGAACTTAAATTCAAAATGGCCACCCTGTTGACTTTGAAGGAGTCCCACAACAGTGTGGTCAACAGTAAAGGTCACGGTTCAGAAAACGAAAACAGAAGTGATATTGGGAGCAAATAGGAGTTGAGGTTTGACCCCCCCAGAAAAGATTATCGATAATTATAAACGAGACAGTGAGGGGCAAGTTAATAACCCAAACGTAGGACTGTAAGGAGATGTGATGCCAAAGGTTGGCCAGTATACTAACATATAAACAGACCTCTCCAAACTGTGCACAAAGAGTCTGGTGTCCACCATGTTGCCATTTTCCCAGCAGGGTGGTATAGCTCTCCTGAAGGTCCCCATTCCAAACTTAATTTAAAAAATGTGAATTTGGTGGTGCAATCGCCATTTTCTGTTGAATAAATTGCTCTAATTCTTATTATGTCAACACTGCTAATATAACCTATCTTCTAAACCACTTCTACTTCAAAGATGTGGTGTCACATCCATAAATGACATCCATCTATCTGCATTGTTTGCGTTACGACTACCAGACATCACACCGTGGTTAGACTGCTGCTTTTTGCTCTGTCTGTATGCTACGTCTTGCTTGTCCTATGTTGCTATGTCTTGCTTGTTCTATGTTGCTATTGTCTATATTGTAATTGTTTTTAATAACCTGCTCAGGGACTGCGGTTGAAAATTAGCCGGCTGGCTAAAACCGGCACTTTTACTGAAACGTTGATTAATGTGCACTGTCCCTGTAAAAATAAAAATAAACTCAAACTATACAACATCATGGAGTATTCAACATGGATGACACCATGAACCATTACAGTAATTCTCCCATGAGGCAGTGTGATCTATGTTCCCAGCTGAGAAAGCCAAGCAGAACAATTAAGAGAAATCAATAATGAATAAAACATCCATATTTCACATTGAGCTACTGGTATAATGCAATACATATTCTCATTTTGTGACAGCCTGTGTTTCCTTAGGCACTGTGGGGACGTGAATGTCTTACGATTAAACCAGGGCGGGGTTGTCCCTAGCCCTTTAGAGGGTGTTAGGGGTGAGGGGGGTCAGGACTCTCCACATTAGCGTGTCACTATAGCCTTAGGTTTCCAAACACCCCACAAAATCCCCCCCCTAGAGTCCAGCGTGCACGGTAGACAGCAGGATTTACTTGACTGCAGGGCAGTTGGTAGTTTCAAGCTGTATCATTGAACCTTACTCTGTGGGCTTTCATTGCTAAAATATAACTACTTAAAATATCATTACATTGTTTGTTTTTGGTTGTTGGCTTTGTTTATACAGTGCAATTCTGGTCACTGCAAGAAAGATCAGAATTTTTTGTTGTTGGTTATAATGATCTCTAACACAATCTATAGTACTATAAATGTGTTAGTCTGATATCCCTTTGTCTAAACGATCATTTTGGTCATATCTTAACCTGACAACACAGTCCCCCAACACACAATACAATCAGTACCACATCAACACAGTCCCCCAACACTCAATACAATCAGTACTAGATCAACACAGTCCCCCAACACACAATACAATCAGTACCACATCAACACAGTCCCCCAACACACAATACAATCAGTACCACATCAACACAGTCCCTCAACACACAATACAATCAGTACCACATCAACACAGTCCCTCAACACACAATACAATCAGTACCACATCAACACAGTCCCTCAACACATAATACAATCAGTATTTCACGGAACATGGCACAGCTAGTCCCCCAAAAAAATTATAAATGTTCTAGATTTCACTTTGTCCCTCAATTTCAAGTTACTCAGCAAACGCACATTACAGTCCTCTCAACACTTATCAATACAATCAGTACCACTTATCAACACAGTCCCTCAAGTCTGGTCCTTATCCTCAGTTTGTTAAGTCTAGCAGTTTGGAGAAAGTACCACATCAACAGTCAGTCCCTCATCCTCAGTTTGTTAAGTCAGTCCTTATCCTCAGTTTGTTAAAACTGTCCCTTATCCTCAGTTTGTTAAGTCTGGTTGGTGTATTAGTTTCTCAACTACTCAGTTTGTTAAGTCTTCCTGCAATCCTCATGTTAAGTCTAGATTTATCTCACTTTGTTAAGTCTGATTATCCTCAGTTTGTTAAGTCTAGCCCTTATCCTCAGTTTGTTAAGTCTGGCCCTTATCCTCAGTTTGTTAAGTCTGGCCCTTATCCTCAGTTTGTTAAGTCTGGCCCTTATCCTCAGTTTGTTAAGTCTGGCCCTTATCCTCAGTTTGTTAAGTCTGGCCCTTCACCCACTCAGTTCCTGTTAAGTCTAGCCCTTATCCTCAGTTTGTTAAGTCTGGCCCTTATCCTCAGTTTGTTAAGTCTGGCCCTTATCCTCAGTTTGTTAAGTCTGGCCCTTATCTTCAGTTTGTTAAGTCTGGCCCTTATCTTCAGTTTGTTAAGTCTGGCCCTTATCATTCAGTTTGTTAAGTCTGAACAATCCTCAGTTTGTTAAGTCTGATCCTCAGTTTGTTAAGTCTGGCCCTTATCCTCAGTTTGTTAAGTCTGGCTTATTCAGTTTGTTAAGTCTGGCCCTTATCCTCAGTTTGTTAAGTCTGGCCCTTATCCTCAGTTTATTAAGTCTGGCCCTTATCTTCAGTTTGTTAAGTCTGGCCCTTATCCTCAGTTTGTTAAGTCTGGCCCTTATCCTCAGTCTGGCCCTTATCCTCAGTTTGTTAAGTCTAGCCCTTATCCTCAGTTTGTTAAGTCTGGCCCTTATCCTCAGTTTGTTAAGTCTGGCCCTTATCCTCAGTTTGTTAAGTCTGGCCCTTATCCTCAGTTTGTTAAGTCTGGCCCTTATCCTCAGTTTGTTAAGTCTGGCCCTTATCCTCAGTTTGTTAAGTCTGGCCCTTATCCTCAGTTTGTTAAGTCTGGTCCTTATCCTCAGTTTGTTAAGTCTGGCCCTTATCTTCAGTTTGTTAAGTCTGGCCCTTATCTTCGGTTTGTTAAGTCTGGCCCTTATCTTCGGTTTGTTAAGTCTGGTCCTTATCTTCAGTTTGTTAAGTCTGGCCCTTATCCTCAGTTTGTTAAGTCTGGTCCTTATCCTCAGTTTGTTAAGTCTGGTCCTTATCTTCGGTTTGTTAAGTCTGGCCCTTATCTTCGGTTTGTTAAGTCTGGTCCTTATCTTCAGTTTGTTAAGTCTGGCCCTTATCCTCAGTTTGTTAAGTCTGGCCCTTATCCTCAGTTTGTTAAGTCTGGCCCTTATCCTCAGTTTGTTAAGTCTGGCCCTTATCCTCAGTTTTTAAGTCTGGCCCTTATCCTCAGTTTGTTAAGTCTGGCCCTTATCCTCAGTTTGTTAAGTCTGGCCCTTATCCTCAGTTTGTTAAGTCTGGCCCTTATCTTCAGTTTGTTAAGTCTGGCCCTTATCCTCAGTTTGTTAAGTCTGGCCCTTATCCTCAGTTTGTTAAGTCTGGCCCTTATCCTCAGTTTGTTAAGTCTGGCCCTTATCCTCAGTTTGTTAAGTCTGGCCCTTATCCTCAGTTTGTTAAGTCTGGCCCTTATCCTCAGTTTGTTAAGTCTGGCCCTTATCCTCAGTTTGTTAAGTCTGGCCCTTATCCTCAGTTTGTTAAGTCTGGCCCTTATCCTCAGTTTGTTAAGTCTGGCCCTTATCCTCAGTTTGTTAAGTCTGGCCCTTATCCTCAGTTTGTTAAGTCTGGCCCTTATCCTCAGTTTGTTAAGTCTGGCCCTTATCCTCAGTTTGTTAAGTCTGGCCCTTATCCTCAGGGCAAAGTCAGAAGTCTCATCCACCCCACTAATGACAGAGAGCTTATTAGACTTGATTAGTGAGGGATACCCTTCAAAGTGCCCAGTTGAACCCCCACTCAGACATCTTTAACCATCCCGCCTAGCTATTCAGGGAATGCTGTCAGGGTCTTCCTGAAGTCGAGTGTTTTTGTGTACACTTGCAAGAAAGGAAAACAAGAGACAAACTCTCAAGAGTGACCAGGGTCATCAGCATGAAAGCTTCAAGGAGTCAGAGAGATGAAACGTGGAGAGCGCGTGTACCTACCTGCCCTGTGGCAGCCATTCGTCTGGCTCAGGCATTACCAATCAATCATTGTAGACTCTTTCTCAAAGGTGAGGAAAAGTATGACAGTAATTTGACTGAAGGCAAAGAGCGCATACCAGAGGTTAAGAAACGGTCTTCCCTTTGCACAGGCTCAGCCAATGGAAGGTCTTCTGTGGCAGTGGTTTCAGGTGAGTAGACCACGGGACAGAGTTATCTCATGCCTGAGTGACGGGCTGCCAGATTAACGGCTTCTTTTCTCACACCTGTGACTGTCAGGTCGGCATAATGCGATAAGGAGAGAGAAATACGAGAGAAAAGTTCTTCTTGTACTGTGTACCTACTGACACTTGCTCCATACCATCAAGCCTTCGACAGCCATACTGATGCTGGGCCCTGAGGTACACCCTGGAGAAGATACTATGTATTTCATGCTGAGCGTGTGGAGGAACTGCACATGAGGCTTACCATTTCCTGTTACTGACACGAACGCTGCAGAATGAACTCTTCCGAATGGTGGACAAAGGCCAGATGCTTTCACTCATGTTAAGTATCACTGATCATATCAGTGTTGGTTGATTTCTACAATTCACACCATTTTTTGTGGATGTTTCTTGGATTCAGATTGATATTTCAGGTTAGGATTGGTGATGAGAGAACTGGTCCGAGACAATCCCTTAGGGCCTCTTTAAACATCTGGCATGTCTTTAACCTTACTTGTTGTGGCTGGTTAGTCCTAAGGAATAGAAGCCACGTTGTCAGTAGTGAGTAGTGGCAGACAAGCAACCAGTATGCTACCTACTTTATGTGGAAGGTATCGCTAGGCCGTCATTGTAAATAAGAAATTGTTCTTTGTTGATCTGCCCTTGTTAAATAAAGGTTATAAAAAAAAGCAGGGGAAAAAAAGGTATACAATTGATGGACAGTTCAGTTGCATGTTACCGAGCCCTACAACCAGTCCACTCTTGAGTAACCTCGTTGCCGAGTAACCTTGTCCTCCCATATCATTATCAAATCCTCACATATTCTGTCATATGCTATTTTCTGTCAAGCTGATACAAAGAGAGGTGTTGTAACCATCTCTGCTCACCTTGGTGTCTGAACTTGGCCTCGCCCAGGAATTGTTTGTCAGTGACGCCAAACAAAAACGTTGTCAAGCGACAGGTTTCGTCGGGCGGAAAGCTATTGACATCTGTCTCGGTCTGTAACTTCCACCTGAGCGGACGCAAATGATGAGGCGTCTGTTGGTGGTGGTGGTGGTGGTGGTGGTGGTGCGAGGAAGCAGGACTCCTTTTACGATCAAGTGTTTGACAATCAGGCCGTTGTTTGTCTTACGCCTGCCAACGCGACCGAATGGAACAAATTAGGTTATTCCACTCATGTTCACCATTGCTGATACAAAGCGTAGGAAGACATTTGTTGCTCTGTGTGTAAATATTGTCATGAACTGTCAGTCAGGAAAGCTAACCAAGCGTGGTGTGAACTACAGGTAGTGTTCAATGACCCAAAAAGGGCTAACCAGCCGGCACGACAGATCTGAAATGTACACAAAATACAGAGATTGATCGAAAAGGGAAGGCAATACTCTTTGTTCTCTATTTCAATAGGTCAGGCAGACTATTGGTAAAGGATTTCAATAGGTCAGGCAGACTATTGGTAAAGGATTTCAATAGGTCAGGCAGACTATTGGTAAAGGATTTCAATAGGTCAGGCAGACTATTGGTAAAGGATTTCAATAGGTCAGGCAGACTTCATACAGGATGTCAATAGGTCAGGCAGACTTCATACAGGATTTCAATAGGTCAGGCAGACTATTGGTAAAGGATTTCAATAGGTCAGGCAGACTATTGGTAAAGGATTTCAATAGGTCAGGCAGACTATTGGTAAAGGATTTCAATAGGTCAGGCAGACTATTGGTAAAGGAGATAGTGAGCTTCTAACGACAACATAAGCCAATGTGTGAAAGGTAAAATCAGAGCGGAATGGGCGGGGCAGTTTGCCCCAACCCCTCACCCCTATTTTACCTAGATACAGTGCCTTGCGAAAGTATTCGGCCCCCTTGAACTTTGCGACCTTTTGCCACATTTCAGGCTTCAAACATAAAGATATAAAACTGTATTTTTTTGTGAAGAATCAACAACAAGTGGGACACAATCATGAAGTGGAACGACATTTATTGGATATTTCAAACTTTTTTAACAAATCAAAAACGGAAGAATTGGGCGTGCAAAGTTATTCAGCCCCTTTACTTTCAGTACAGCAAACTCTCTCCAGAAGTTCAGTGAGGATCTCTGAATGATCCAATGTTGACCTAAATGACTAATGATGATAAATACAATCCACCTGTGTG
>NC_088239.1:82078310-82103310 GCF_036934945.1 Oncorhynchus masou masou | reverse complement strand
TATGACCCAGGTGATCACTGAACCAACTAGATTGCAGACCAATAGTGTTGAATGTGACATCCTCTTCTATTGATCATACAGTGCATTCCAAAAGTGTTCAGACCCCTTCTAAAATGTATTAAATTCTTTGTTTTCCTCATCAATCTACACACAATACTCCGTAATGACAAAGTGAAAACAGGTTTTAGAATTTTTTTGCAAATGTATTACAAATAAAAAAACAGAAATACCTTATTTGCATAAGTATCCAGACCCTTTGCTATGAGACTGGAAATTGAGCTCAGGTGCATCCTGTTTCTATTGATCATCCTTGAGATGTTTCTACAACTTGATTGAAGTCCACCTGTGGTAAATTCAATTGATTGGACATGATTTGGAAAGGCACACACCTGTCTATATAAGGTCCCACAGTTGACAGTGCATGTCAGAGCAAAAACCAAGCCATGAGGTCGAAGGAATTGTCCGTAGACCTCCGAGACAGGATTGTGTCGAGGAGCAGCAGCGTTGAAGGTCCCCAAGAACACAGTGGCCTCCATCATTCTTAAATGGGAGAAGTTTGAAACCAACAAGACTCTTCCTAGAGACTGCTGCCCGGCCTATCTGAGCAATTGGGGGAGAAGGGCCTTGGTCAGAGAGGTTACCAAGAACCCGATGGTCACTCTGATATGAGCTCTATATTTCCTCTGTCGAGATGGGAGAACCTTCCAGCAGGACAACCATCTCTACAGCAATCCACCAATCAGGCCTTTATGGTAGAGTGGCCAGACGGATGCCTCTCCTCAGTAAAAGGCACATGACAGCCCTCTTGAATTTTGACAAAAGACACCTAAAGACTCTCAAACCATGAGAAACAAGATTCTCTGGTCTGATGAAACCAAGATTGAACTCTTTGGCTTGAATGCCAAGTGTCACATCTGGAGGAAACCTGGCACCATCCCTACAGTGAAGCATGGTGGTGGCAGCATCATGCTGTGGGATGTTTTTCAGCGGCAGGGACTGGAGACTAGTCAGGATCAAGGGAAAGATAAAAGGAGCAAAGTACAGAGAGATCCTTGATGAAAACCTGCTCCAGAGCGCTCAGACTGGGGCAAAGGTTTCACCTTCCAACAGGACAACGACGCTGAGCTCACAGCCAAGACAACGCAGGAGTGGCTTTGGGACAAGTCTCTGAATGTCCTTGAGTGTCCCAGCCAGAGCCTGGACTTGAACCTGATCAAACATCTCTGGAGAGACTTTTAAAAAGCTGTGCAGCGACGCTCCCCATCCAACCTGACAGAGCTTGAGAGGATCTGCAGAGAAGTATTGGAGAAACTCCCCAAATACAGGTGTGCCAAGCTTGTAGTGTCATACCCAAGAAGAGTCGAGGCTGTAATCGCTGCCAAATGTGCTTCAACAAAGTACTGAGTCAAGTGTCTGAATAATTATGTAAATGTGATATTTAAGAAAATCAAATAATACATTTGCAAAAATGTCTAAACATCTTTTTGCTTTGTCATTATGGGGTATTGTGTGTAGATTGATGAAGGGGGGGGATTATTTAATTAATTTCAGAATAAGTAACGTGTGGAAAAAGTAAAAGAGGTCTGAATGCACAGTATATTCACTAATGCTGCAGAGCTTTGCTCCAAAGCAATATCAGTTGTGTTGTGTTGCGACCATAACATTATGACCATAACAAGGAAAGCCAAAGTACCAAAGGCCTAAAGTTATTTATAAGAGATCATACAAAATGTTTTCTCAGGACTCTGTTGTTTAAGATGTAAAACATTCATGTTGGTCTGACGTGTACAAGTAGGAGGATCCAGATGCAGCACGTGGGAGATTTATAAAATGATTCTTGCCAATTTTTGCCAAACATGCAGCTGTTAAGAAACTAACTGTGAGAACTATTAGAGCCCTCTGGATCGATGATGAATTGAAAATGTTTATGGTTCAAACAAATGATGCTATAAAAGGTGGCGAACAAGTCGGACGGCTCAGCTGAAAAAAATACTAAAACAAGATAAATGACACACAAAAAACTATGGGACAAGATTTTGGAGCACCTTAAAACCTCTTTCAAAGTAAAGTTCCCTGATTATAGAGGACCTGGTTTTGGTACCTTGTTCTGACTGACACTTTCAGCTATAAATCAATGTGTAGAAACCATAGATCAAAATGGCTTGTATTGAACGGTGGCCCTGATTCTCCCAGACACAGGTGTGTGTCTCTTCTGCCTGTATGAAGCAAGATGTGAAATCTGACACCACTTGAAGCAAGATGTCCCTCCTACCATTTAATTCGCTCTTCAGACTGTCCATCAAGTCCTGGTTAAACCCTACTTCACAGCCACTAACAATGGCATGTGCCTGGAATCCTTACATCGTAATGCAGCAGGAAAGAGTATTTTCATCACTTTAGCACGTTCACAGATCGAATTTCATCTAGTACCTCAGAGATTTTAAACAAAACACTTTCTGTTTGTCATAGACTGATTAATATGAGATGAAAGGCGAGTTCCTAACGAGTTCAGGAAGCCAAGCTAGAGCTAACGGGGATCCTAATAAACTAAACCTAACCTAGCCTTGCCTGGCCACAGAGGGCCTCAACACGAGGCCATGTCGTGGGTTAGTTTATGGTCCTCACGAGACCACCATTACAAAGTGAGTTTAATAAACAGCTGTCCTGACCTCTCGCCCCCCCCCCCCCCTCCCCTCCCCTCGGGTTCCCTAGTGAGTGATCAAACGCTGCCGGTTCCCTGCCCACAGTTGGTCCGAGAGGGGCTTATGAGAAGACTCATCTTTTAGCGATCATTCTCTGTAGAGGCAGCTATTAGCCTGTCCTGATTATGCAAGGCCCCATGGGTACCATACCATGTCTGAGGGCCATAGTTTCTCTTAAAGCGTCTCATGCTCTTATTGTCAGGGTTGACCTGGGTCAGAGAACCACCGTGCGGGAACAGAGCACCTTGTGCAACATACTGTCATTGATCTGTCATTTTGTCATTACCCCTCCAATGTTAGTGTTTGTTGGTTAATTACCTGAACTGAAAGATATACTTAATTCTTTCTTCTTCTCTTCTTCCCCACAAGATATGGTGCAGAAACAATGTACTGCCATCTTTCATATGAATGATTATAGAATAGACTGAATAGGCCTACATCTAATGGCCTTAAATTTTCACATTTAGGTTATGAATTTAAATGTGTCGTTCTCAGATCCAGTATGTCATTGAAAAATGTTTAAGAAGAATATTAAGGAAGACAAGAAATAGGAACTGGGGTTTTTCAGAGTTTATTTGTAGTACCAACAAACTTTGGTAATTTAGCAAATTGTAGCAATAAAAATGCACTCTCGACAAGGTCTCAGTGAGCTTGTGACAAATAAATAGCACAGTGATACTAATTTACACAACAAAAATACTACTATAAATTTCATAATCAAAAGGACATAAATGAATTATAACGCTTCTTCTTCTCACTACTTTACACTGGGATCTTTGTCTTTTTAAATAAAGCTTTTCCATTTTTGAAGTACCACTTAGCATGTTGTCCTTTATTAATAAATAGATTGTTGTCCATTTCAACATGCAAAACTGCTTTGTTTTTGAGAATGTTCCACATATACTATATACACTTAAAACAAAACAATTTAAAAAAAAATCCAATCTGTCTTTCACAAACTATCTTTAATATCACACATCCCAGAAGCTTAATGTATATTATCAAAATGATTTATGGTTGTTGTAGTGTTGATAAAGAAACATGATCAGCATATACCAACGTTGAACATCGTAGTATACTCAATTTGGTGTTATACAGTTTATTTTTTTTTTTTTTTTTAAGTCTATGCTTTTAGGAAAGGTTCACTTGGACACATGCTCAGAGAAGGTTCCCGTTGATAAAGCTTGGACACACAGCTGGATGCCTATTGAGTCCTCTACTGGTTCACTGACTAATTTCAAAATCAGTGACTTGGACTATAATACATATACATTTTCCCCTTTTAGAATTCAGGTCAAACAAATATTTCCATTTCATTATATATACAAATGCGGACTTAAATAAGTATTCTTCTGAGCATAGATGCAACGACATTATTATAATAATTTTTTTCACAAACATCTTGCAGAAATCACTCCAATACCGTTCTTAACCATGTTGTAGTTTAAGGTCCCCCTGTTTCTCCATTACCGTTCCTAACCATGTTGTAGTTTAAGGTCCCCCTGTTTCTCCATTACCGTTCCTAACCATGTTGTAGTTTAAGGTCCCCCTGTTTCTCCATTACCGTTCCTAACCATGTTGTAGTTTAAGGTCCCCCTGTTTCTCCATTACCGTTCCTAACCATGTTGTAGTTTAAGGTCCCCCTGTTTCTCCATTACCGTTCCTAACCATGTTGTAGTTTAAGGTCCCCCTGTTTCTCCAATACCGTTCTTAACCATGTTGTAGTTTAAGGTCCCCCTGTTTCTCCATTACCGTTCCTAACCATGTTGTAGTTTAAGGTCCCCCTGTTTCTCCAATACCGTTCTTAACCATGTTGTAGTTTAAGGTCCCCCTGTTTCTCCAATACCGTTCTTAACCATGTTGTAGTTTAAGGTCCCCCTGTTTCTCCAATACCGTTCTTAACCATGTTGTAGTTTAAGGTCCCCCTGTTTCTCCATTACCGTTCTTAACCATGTTGTAGTTTAAGGTCCCCCTGTTTCTCCAATACCGTTCTTAACCATGTTGTAGTTTAAGGTCCCCCTGTTTCTCCAATACCGTTCTTAACCATGTTGTAGTTTAAGTTCCCCCTGTTTCTCCAATACCGTTCCTAACCATGTTGTAGTTTAAGGTCCCCCTGTTTCTCCATTACCGTTCCTAACCATGTTGTAGTTTAAGGTCCCCCTGTTTCTCCATTACCGTTCTTAACCATGTTGTAGTTTAAGGTCCCCTTGTTTCTCCATTACCGTTCCTAACCATGTTGTAGTTTAAGGTCCCCCTGTTTCTCCATTACCGTTCCTAACCATGTAGTTTAAGGTCCCCCTGTTTCTCCATTACCGTTCCTAACCATGTTGTAGTTTAAGGTCCCCCTGTTTCTCCAATACCGTTCGTAACCATGTTGTAGTTTAAGGTCCCCCTGTTTCTCCAATACCGTTCGTAACCATGTTGTAGTTTAAGGTCCCCCTGTTTCTCCATTACCGTTCCTAACCATGTTGTAGTTTAAGGTCCCCCTGTTTCTCCAATACCGTTCCTAACCATGTTGTAGTTTAAGTTCCCCCTGTTTCTCCATTACACGGGGAAAAGAAAAAAGTGTCCAATTATGTCTTCAAGTTTGTCCTTCTCTCCTAGTTCCTGGCTACAAGCCAATCAGTGGAGATTATTTTTGCGTGGTACCTTTCCGTTTTTCCCTTCAGTTATTTTCTTGAGGCAAAAGTTTGTTTTATGGCTGTACAGTTATGTACGGAGTATCCCCTCATCCGCACCCCTCCCTCCCCCCCTCCATCCCTCCCTCCTCCATCCCTCCATCCCTCCATCCCTCCCTCCCTCCCTCCCCCCTTCGGTTCAGGGTTGACTTTCAGGAGGCAAAGTAAGAGCTCTGCATGGAGTAGAGACGGTCGATGGGGTTCCCCACCCGCACCTGCAGGGAGCCAATGTCGGACGCCGCCATGAAACAGTCGCTGAGGCTGGTGAGGGACGTGTCGCTGTCGATGTCGTGGAAAATGGAGTCATTTCCTGTTAGAGAAGAGAGACAGAAGCAAAGACAAACAGAGCTATGAGTGAGGCTATGTGAACTAGCTTCTCGAATAAATAAACACGGGGGAGGGAGATGTTTACACAAAAAAACTAAACTGATAAAGAACTCCCCCCCCCAAAAAAAAGAAAAAACACAGTTAATGTTTGTGGTTTGGCCGTGACAATAACTTTAAATCAGCTGGGATGAACATTCACTGTTAATGGGGACTGTGTGGGCTACAATATCTCTGATTGTACCTATTGCCACCTGAATCAAAGTGCTTCCAAAGCCTCAATAAAGACGGCACACAACAGAGAATAATGAGTGTTACGGGGACACTGTAGGAACACAACCAGAGACCGTGTGTTCTTTTCTTAGTTCATGGCACCAGTGTTTAATTGCAGCGACGAGGAGTCTTCTCTCCTGGGTGTTGCTGGTGCTTTGGATCTAAATGACACCGTTACATCAGGACAGAGACAGCTTGATGGCCCATACATTTTTAATCAGACACACACATTATTGGTTAGCCTTCGTAGCAATAAAACCAGTACGTGTGCGCGTGTGTGTGTGTGTGTGTGTGTGTGTGTGTGTGTGTGTGTGTGTGTGTGTGTGTGTGTGTGTGTGTGTGTGTGTGTGTGTGTGTGTATGGGCGGGGGTTGTAAGGACCAAGGGTTTGGTGAAGGATGACATAATTTGGGTGAGTGTTAGGAGAGGAGACAGTGGTGATGGTTTGGACAAAGCTGTAGCCTGAAGACCATCTGAAGACCATCTGAAGACCATCTGAAGACCATCTGAAGACCATCTGAAGACCATCTGAAGACCATCTGAAGACCATCTGAAGACCATCTGAAGACCATCTGAAGACCATCTGAAGACCATCGGCTCACAGAATACCGATTCACCAGACAGACAGGAATCTTGAGGACAATTGTACAATATGCTACACACATATGCAACTACCTGATGTCAGGGTTGGGGGGGTTCCCAGGACAACAGGGTATTCAGCCATGCCATGTTATTCTTATGAGGTGAGCCTACATGATTCATAATGTGACCAAGCTAATTAGACCACTGTGTGTGTGTGTGTGTGTGTGTGGGGGGGGGCTTGACTTGACTCTGTGCTGCTGTCCTCACCGTATGGGTTCATGTGGTCTCCGGGCATCTGTGGGGGGGTGAGTCCATGCTGGAAGGGGTCGGTGCCGTATCCGTTCTGCTCCATAGCCACTAGCTGCTGCTGCTGGGGGGGGCCCAGGGGGGTGTAGGAGCTCAGCAGGCCCTCCATCCGACCCGACATCACTTCTGGAGGGGACAGAGACATACAGGTGAACATCTCTTCTGGAGGGGACAGAGACATACAGGTGAATATCTCTTCTGGAGGGGACAGAGACATACAGGTGAATCTCTTCTGGAAGGGACAGAGACATACAGGTGAACATCTCTTCTGGAGGGGACAGAGACATTCAGGTGAATATATGTACGCAGTTTTCCGTTTGGATTGTTAGGTCCTCAGTTGTCACTAAATGTTCTTAGTCACAACTTCAGCACGTATCTAAGTCCCAGAGCTCATTTAGTTAACTACAGAGCTCATTTTAGTTAACTACACTGGGTGACTGAGGTGGTTATAAACCCTGGTTATTAGATTATTGGCATGGCAGCCCATTCGCAGACGCCGCTACTTGTACTTTCGGAGGTGCTGAGCACTTATTACTCAGTCTCTCATATCCTGTCCTCAACAAAGCACCACAGCGATGGGGAGCCGAGCTGATCACACTTGATAACCCCTGGCTTTGATATGATTCTAATCAACACTATCACCCAAATGACGTCAGTTTTGCAGCAATCTTTAAACATGCAGTCTCAAGTGTGAGACCGTGTGTTGGTGTCATCAGTTCGGCTCTCAACTGCTACGGTGATTTATTATCAATATCAAAGGTGAAGGAATAGAAAGTCCAGAAATCCAGAATAGAAACAACATGAGTACCGACTCAATATTAGGTCAAATATGGACTCAAAACACCTGGATGCTTCTTAACACTTAAGCGTCTACATTATTTAGCTTGTATTTGGGTGTTCGATACAATTTTTATCCTTAAGCGCAAATGCAAAAGTAGAATTATGTCTTATATACTGCGACACTATAGACATAGAATTAAGCAATAAGGCCCGAGGGGGAACTAAACAGGTTTATAATTAAGCAATAAGCCTCGAGGAGGAACTACCCGGTTTATAATTAAGCAATAAGGCCCGAGGAGGATCTACCCGGTTTATAATTAAGCAATAAGGCCCGAGGAGGAACTACCCGGTTTATAATTAAGCAATAAGGCCCGAGGAGGAACTACCCGGTTTATAATTAAGCAATAAGGCCCGAGGGGAACTACCCGGTTTATAATTAAGCAATAAGGCCCGAGGGGGAACTACCCGGTTTATAATTAAGCAATAAGGCCCGAGGAGGAACTACCCGGTTTATAATTAAGCAATAAGGCCCGAGGGGGAACTACCCGGTTTATAATTAAGCAATAAGGCCCGAGGGGGAACTACCCGGTTTATAATTAAGCAATAAGGCCCGAGGGGGAACTACCCGGTTTATAATTAAGCAATAAGGCCAGAGGAGGAACTACCCGGTTTATAATTAAGCAATAAGGCCCGAGGAGGATCTACCAGGTTTATAATTAAGCAATAAGGCCAGTGAAGGAGGGTATTCTAGAACCAGTGAAGTTATAAGTTATTCTAGGAGTATTCTAGAACCAGTGAAGTCTCATCATAAGGTATTCTAGGAGTATTCTAGAACCAGTTAAGTCTCAATAAGGTCTCATCATATTCTAGGGGTATTCTAGAACCAGTGAAGTCTCATAATTAAGGTATTCTAGGAGTATTCTAGAACCAGTGAAGTCTCATAAGTTATTCTAGGAGTATTCTAGAACCAGTGAAGTCTCATCATAAGATATTCTAGGTTATTTATATTTAGAACCAGTGAAGTCTCATCATAAGTTATTCTAGGGATTCTAGAACCAGTGAAGTCTCATCATTATAGGAGTATAGAACCAGTGAAGTCTCATAAGTTATTCTAGGAGTATTCTAGAACCAGTGAAGTTTCATAAGTTATTCTAGGAGTTTTCTAGAAAGTGAAGTCTCATCATAAGATATTCTAGGAGTATTCTAGAACCAGTGAAGTCTCATAAGTTATTCTAGGAGTATTCTAGAACCAGTGAAGTCTCATCATAAGTTTATTAATATTCTAGAACCAGTGAAGTCTCATCATAAGATATTCTAGGAGTATTCTAGAACCAGTGAAGTCTCATAAGTTATTCTAGGAGTATTCTAGAACCAGTGAAGTCTCATCATAAGATATTCTAGGAGTATTCTAGAACCAGTGAAGTCTCATAAGTTATTCTAGGAGTATTCTAGAACCTGTGACGTCTCATAAGTTATTCTAGGAGTATTCTAGAACCAGTGAAGTCTCATCATAAGGTATTCTAGGAGTATTCTAGAACCAGTGAAGTCTCATAAGTTATTCTAGGAGTATTCTAGAACCAGTGAAGTCTCATAAGTTATTCTAGGAGTATTCTAGAACCAGTGAAGTCTCATCATAAGTTATTCTAGGAGTATTCTAGAACCAGTGAAGTCTCATCATAAGTTATTCTAGGAGTATTCTAGAACCAGTGAAGTCTCATAAGTTATTCTAGGAGTATTCTAGAACCAGTGAAGTCTCATCATAAGTTATTCTAGGAGTATTCTAGAACCAGTGAAGTCTCATCATAAGATATTCTAGGAGTATTCTAGAACCAGTGAAGTCTCATAAGTTATTCTAGGAGTATTCTAGAACCAGTGAAGTCTCATCATAAGGTATTCTAGGAGTATTCTAGAACCAGTGAAGTCTCATCATAAGGTATTCTAGGAGTATTCTAGAACCAGTGAAGTCTCATAAGTTATTCTAGGAGTATTCTAGAACCAGTGAAGTCTCATCATAAGGTATTCTAGGAGTATTCTAGAACCAGTGAAGTCTCATAAGTTATTCTAGGAGTATTCTAGAACCAGTGAAGTCTCATCATAAGGTATTCTAGGAGTATTCTAGAACCAGTGAAGTCTCATAAGTTATTCTAGGAGTATTCTAGAACCAGTGAAGTCTCATCATAAGTTATTCTAGGAGTATTCTAGAACCAGTGAAGTCTCATAAGTTATTCTAGGAGTATTCTAGAACCAGTGACGTCTCATCATAAGGTATTCTAGGAGTATTCTAGAACCAGTGAAGTCTCATAAGTTATTCTAGGAGTATTCTAGAACCAGTGAAGTCTCATAAGTTATTCTAGGAGTATTCTAGAACCAGTGAAGTCTCATCATAAGGTATTCTAGGAGTATTCTAGAACCAGTGAAGTCTCATCATACGGTATTCTAGGAGTATTCTAGAACCAGTGAAGTCTCATCATAAGGTATTCTAGGAGTATTCTAGAACCAGTGACGTCTCATCCTACGGTATTCTAGGAGTATTCTAGAACCAGTGAAGTCTCATAAGTTATTCTAGGAGTATTCTAGAACCAGTGAAGTCTCATCATAAGGTATTCTAGGAGTATTCTAGAACCAGTGAAGTCTCATAAGTTATTCTAGGAGTATTCTAGAACCAGTGAAGTCTCATAAGTTATTCTAGGGTTATTCTAGAACCAGTGAAGCCTCATCGTAATGCAGAAGACCTGCCCAGTTATTCCATCTCCTGTCCAAACCACACTCTCAACCAGTTCACCTCTTGGGCACACACACATATGCAACCACATGTTCACATGCACATGTTCACGTGCACACGTGCACACTAAACACACAGACACACAACACTCACAACTAGAGAAACCTACCTTGGCCTAGCCTTTGGGAGTTCTGCTGCTCGTGCTGTTGTTGCTGTCTCCGGGCTAGCTTCTTCATCTACAAATAAAACACGATGCTAGTTAATAACAGACACAAAAGCTTGACCAACATGTATAGACAATATGGTTCATACTTCAGTGAATCTTAGGCTCCATCCCAAATAGCACCCTTATTCCCTATATAGAGCCCTACTTTTGACCAAAGCTCTTTGGGCCGTATAGTGCAACTTATAGAGAATAGCTAATGCCACATGGGACCGTGAATAGAGTAGCATTAAGGTGCCCTAAAACCCTGATCATTGCAAGTTGACTGTTGAAATGTTTATTAAAAGTGATTGTATTTTCCATCCTGTTTCATTTGGGGAGCAGCTTTTTAGACATCGTTCAGGTAGATCTCACCTTGGCTCTTTGGTTCTGGAACCACACCTGGACAACACGGACACTGAGGCCTGTCTCTGCCGCCAGCGTCTCTCTAACCTGAGGGGAGAAGTCAAAACGGACACGTTTAATCAGCTGCCAGGAGCCGGCCGAGCAGCTGAGGGAGTAAGAGGTAAAAAGTATTTCAAATACATTATCCTTTTGATAAAGTCGATAAAAGGGGGTTGTATGTTAAGTGTCTGAATATAGTTGTTTAAATTCTTAATGACATTTTATTGAATATTTAATACATGAGTAGTAATATCTTAGTAGTATCTTCTAGAAGTGGTAGACACATTGTGATTTGGTAAGACACAACAATAGTAGTAGGAACGGCCTAAATTCGGATGGGCTCTAAAGTTCATGGCTGTCTAAGACACAGTATTAAATTCAGTCCAATTTCATCTATTCCTGACCAAGATTGTTGCCATTATTGGAACATACTAGAGCTACGCTGGTCTATGACATCATCTCCTCTTGTGAGTGATAGGATCCGCATCTGTTTCGTCAGACTGTAAGGTGGTTACCTTCCGGCAGGGTTTGGAGGACACCTCGAAAGATGCCTTGAAGGCTCTCCTCTGCTGTGTGGTCAGGATGGTGCGTGGCCGTTTAGGACGGCGAGGGTCTTTCCCGTCGTCACTGCCCTTCCCCTGGCTCCCAGAGCCCTTCTCAGGCTTCCCGTCCAGCTCCTCAGCTTCACTCTTCTCTGCAAAAGGAAATACAACCCAAAAAGCATTGTCATTGAAACATTGTTGAACAGGTTTTCTAAACGCAACACAAATGACGACTAACCCTTGACGACTACATCCAGCAGCAGGATTTTTATTTAAATTAAATGTGCAGAGGATACCGTTATATAACCGTGAAGGGCAATAATCAATATCGATATACACTGCATTGATAGGCATGGGAGAGCTTGTCTGCAGTTCTTTGGTGATTTAACAGCATCGGTGGGTCCCCCGCGGGACGGTTGAGCTAACGTGTGCTAATGCGATTAGCAAGAGGTTGTAAGTAACTAGAACATTTCCCAGTACATAGACATATCTGATATTGGCCGAAAGCTTAAATTCTTGTTAATCTAACTGCACTGTCCGATTTACAGTAGCTATTACAGTGAAATAATACTGTGTTATTGTTTGAGGAGAGTGCACAGTTATGAACTTGAAAAGTTATTAATAAACCAATTAGGCACCTTTGGGCAGTCTTAATACAACATTTTGAACAGAAATGCAATGGTTCATTGGATCAGTCTAACACTTTGCACATACACTGCTGACATCTAGTGGCCTAAATCTAAATTGCGCTTGTGCTGGAATAATACATTATGGCCTTTCTCTTGCATTTCAAAGATGATGGTACAAAAAAAACAACGCATGGTTTCTTCTTTGTATTATCTTTTACTTTTAATGTGTTAAATTCTCCTACATTCATTTCAAATAGGGGGAAGGGGCGGATCCTTTCAGAGGTTTTAAGTCTTGCCTTCTTTTTTAAAATGTTTTTAGTTTTTTAATTTTTTACCCCTTTTTCTCCCCAATTTCGTGGTATCCAATTGTTTTAGTAGCTACTATCTTGTCTCATTGCTACAACTCCCGCTACAACTCCCGCTACAATTCCCGCACCAATGTGTCGTTGACAGAACTGAAACAGCATCGCTGTTTCTTTGACCTTTCTCCACTGTTTCTTTGACCTTTCTCCACTTTGACCTTTCTCCACTGTTTCTTTGACCTTTCTCCACTTTGACCTTTCTCCACTGTTTCTTTGACCTTTCTCCACTTTGACCTTTCTCCACTGTTTCAGATGACCTGTATCCACACTAGAGTACATCATGGAAGATCATTGTCACATCTATTCAATGGATCCCGCCTTCATTATTTCCAGGACTTTCTTACTGTTATTAGTTATCTTTCAAACTTCTTCCATTTAGCCAAATGTTTGACTCCGATCATGTATTTAATATCAATGATCTTTTAAAAAATGGTTGATTAATCACACATTCATAATACGTGAAATGAAGCTCCCTGTCTGTGTCCCAAAAGGCTCCTCATTTCCTATATAGTGCACTACTATTGGCCTGGTACAGTTCCCATACAGTAGTTGAAGTCCTGGGATTGATATCATCATCACTGTATTAAAATCAGAAAAGATAGTTTGTAAGGATACTGTGCAGAAAATGTGTGGTGGTTTCTAAAGAATAAAGTGCTACTAACCATACTGCATCATTATTTGGAAAAGGAAGAACCAGAGGAACAGATAGGAGAAGCCCGCACATCTGTGGAACAGGGCACAGCGCCACTGAAGAAACTTAAGGAGAGTTGTACTTTTTACCTGAATCTGAGGCATCAGGGCTCATGGAGCTGAGCAGTTCCTTCTCCCTCTCGTAGTCGCTCTTGCAGAGCAGCTGGCCCTCCTTGAGGACAAACTCGTCTCCTTTGCACAGCTGCCTGTCGCACACGCAGCAGCAGAAACAGCCCAGGTGGTACACACACTCCAGGGCACGCATCACAAACTCAGTAGGAGCTATATTCTCCAGGCAACCACTGCACTTGGTGGCAAACAGCCTGGGGAGACAAGAGTAGGGGAAAGCATAGGTGGTGAGACCAGAGTTGGAACAGATTGTTGGAGTCGTCTTGAATTATTTGTGACGACCAATGGTTGTAACAACTGCAGATATATTTTGTTCTTAGCAGTACAGTTATTACTACTATTTACTGCATGTAGTATAATGTCAATCATAAATGTTAGATTTTATACTCCTGTAGGCTCTAAAATAACAATTTAACTGAATTTGAACTAAATCAGCCAAACAAACATTGGACTAGTGGCAAAAAAAAATACAAAATGTTTTGTTAATTCCCCATGTAACATTCTGTTTGCTATATGTGACAGAGTAGGACTGGGCTATGCTTGGCTAGCTGAGCAGGCTACCCACTGCGACCCCTTAGCCTTTTGACACCCGCACAACTGTAAAAGCACAGCCGAACGCCCCTCCCCGCGATGCTCCGCTTGAGCCCGACCGTGGGCATTAGCGGTTGGGAAAGGAGGAGGGCCTTCACGGGGGGGAGGGGTGAGGGGTGTTTAGGGGGAAGCAGGGTTAAATGTTTCGAGATGATACATCGCAACAAGGCCTGATGGGTAGGCAGCAGCATAGTACTAGGACTTTTCATCCATCCAACAAAAAAGTTCAACAGGGATAAAATGTTCCCATGTGCAAAACATTTGATCAGACAGTTATAAATAAAGCCTGAACTGTGGCACATTGGATCCCACTTCTGACACCAATTTGACAAATACAATATAAGGGTAAATGGTCCTCCTGTTTCCCATAGTCAATCCACCACCCGATAGCATGTCTGATACTACTAAATCTACATTTAATGTAATTACATTTTATTAATTTAGCTAGGACTCAGTAACAATTGCCAGAGTCCATACATCTACAGAACATTCTGTTACCAGCCACCTCTCCCACAGGCAGCTGCTGTTACCAGCCACTTCTCCCACAGGCAGCTGCTGTTCCATGCTGTCCCGAGTCCCAAACCAATTATCCTGCTTCATGAATATTACAGGCAGGTGCCCCAGCGAGGCCGGGTTGGGACAGAGCTGAGGGTGGATGCCCCATGGTGTGTGTGGATTACAACCGGCTCTGACGTCTGCCTCATGGCGACTCCTTCGTATGATAATGACCCGCAGAGACTTTGTTTAATAACGTGATCAGCATCTGTAATATCACAGCACCTCAGGGCTGATGAGTACACTAAGGGTTTGAGAGAGAGAGAGGGGGGAGGTTGGAAAGAAGGGCTGTGAGAGAGAAATAGAATAGAAGAGAGTGTAATAAAGACAGCTAGAAAACATTATTAAAATGCTTTCTTCCACAGTTCATACTAGGGCTTGGCAATACGGCCAAAATATCACACTATTTAAAACAAATTGGACGGTTTTTGATGTTTTTTAAAAGTTATACATTTGCTTTTTGAGTTATGCGTGACCCCTAGGTTGGCAACACATACATTATAAGTGATGTCAAATGGGTCTTTCTCCATTCTGATTGGTTTATACCGATCAATTCAATATTTCTGCATTTCTTGCACTCAATGGAGAGAATTTCCACACTGCCACGTAGGGCTGCACAATATGGGCAAACAATCCAGGCCTTATTTTTTATTTTTAACCAAATGTTGAAATTGTGTTTTAGAGCAAAACACTTGGGTGAACTGTTGGAATCATGGAAATAGAATAATTATTCTAATTCAAAAGTTAGAATATATTAGTGGGCACTTTGAATACAGTGTTGTTTGACATGACAACGAATGAAAATGCCAGGGAGGAGTTATTGTGACAGGGTAGGGGCCAAAGTGTTGACAAGTGTTTCCTAGGGGACACTATATTTTTTGGCTACATTGAATGTTTTCCCTTAAGTTACTTCATAGCTAACATGTTCTTGCTTCACGTATTCCTCTTCGATTTAGAAGATACTGTAGCACAAACAAAATGCTGATTAAGGTCTACACCATCACTGGTATTATCAGGCTATATAGCTAATTACGTTTGTTCTGACTCAGTACATTTATTAGCTAGCTAGCGATTAGCATTAGTGGCTAACAATTAGCAGCTAACAAGATTTAGGCCCAACTTGCTAAGAAAAGACAAGCTAGCTGTTTGCAGATGTAAGAAACACAAACTGATAGTGTAATTATAGAACACCAGTTGATTTATATTAAGAAGCTAAGTGAAAACTGCATCGTTATCAACATTGTTGCATGTGCTGTATTGACCATGCAGACTGAACGCAAGTGTCTCGTCGTCGAGGAACAACAAATGCGCTCCTTGAGTGTCAGGGGGCGTGGCTAGTTCTGTGTTGAAAGCAGCATGGAGAGAGAGCTGAGAGAGATGACTCAAGTAGGGAAGTAAAAACTATAAAAATGGTCGTTACACACAGCATATCACATTTAATCAACCAAAACATTCAAATAGCATTAAAGGGTGAAGTAAAAGCCCAAACTGGTCTGTGCATCAATACTGGTATATCGTTAAATACAGTATACCGCCAAGCCCTAGTTCATTCTCATAGTTTACAAACTTTCCCTTGACAAAGGATTTAGGACGGGGCTATATGCATGCTGTCACAATCAGGCCGAAGACATATCAGAATCCCAGTCAGCCAAATCAAATGGAATTAAAAGGTGAAAGGTTAAAACGGAGACTTCCATACAACTTAGGGAAGTGCTACAACTCCCCATCCGGATGGAATTAGTCTGCTGTCTATTCTCTCCCTCTTCTTCTCTTGCCCTTTTACCAAACTGGCTAATCTTGTAGGACATTATTTTCCCACTTCCTCTCTCTGTCACCTTGCATTATTGCGGGGCCTGTAATTCCTATTTTGTCCCTTGAGGAATCTTTCTGTCCGGCATTGTCCTGGAGTTTAATCCAGACTTTTCCCCCAGCGTTGGGGCCTCCTGAGCTCCATTTTCAACGAGGTCGGTTCGGAATATCCGATGCGTGACGCTCCCACTATGGCAACCGACCCACCCCACCCTCTTCAGGAGGGGAGCGAGCGAGGGGGCCGAGAGGAGAAAGAAGTTCACTGAAGCTGGTAGGAGAAGTAAAGCCTTCTCTGAAGAACTGAAGAAGGGGGAATTAACAGTGAACGCTGGACTGGGGTAAAGGGATGTGTGTGTGTGTGTGTGTGTGTGTGTGTGTGTGTGTGTGTGTGTGTACAGATTGGGGGTTAAATCCACCTCTTCTCTGTGCATGGCCCCCTCACTCAGACTCCGGCTGCTAGTCACAATCAAACAGGGTCGGCTCTCCAAAACAGAGCCCTTTGAATGACACAAGCACTGCACTGTGGGGGAAGCTAATCCTACTTTAATACCTTTCCAAGTTTGGCCTCTGAAGGAATCGCGTCTTTGAGGGGGAGGGTGAGCCTGCCTGGTCTGTATGAGCAAGGAGGGGGCTCGGGCTTGACGTAAAAGGGAAGTTGGTTGCATCTCCCTCACACAGAGCTGGTCTAATGACTCTGCAGAGGTTCCTACATTAACACAGAGCTGGTCTAATGACTCTGCAGAGGTTCCTACATTAACACAGAGCTGGTCTAATGACTCTGCAGAGGTTCCTACATTAACACAGAGCTGGTCTAATGACTCTGCAGAGGTTCCTACATTAACACAGAGCTGGTCTAATGACTCTGCAGAGGTTCCTACATTAACACAGAGCTGGTCTAATGACTCTGCAGAGGTTCCTACATTAACACAGAGCTGGTCTAATGACTCTGCAGAGGTTCCTACATTAACCCAGAGCTGGTCTAATGACTCTGCAGAGGTTCCTACATTAACCCAGAGCTGGTCTAATGACTCTGCAGAAGTTATTTCAGAATATTGGGGACAGTTAGCTTGCTAAACTCACTGAGCCTGCTTTCTGGAACAGCCCCCTGTATCGATTAACAAAATGTAGTAAAAAGGGACACAATCACCCTTCTGAATCACTGGAACTGGCTCACAATATGACAAAAGATCTTCCTCATCTTTCAAATGAACAGAAACTGAACAGAAACTTAAATGAAATTAACAGAAACTTCATCACACCGTGATGAAGGTGACTAAAGTACTGACCAGGACACACCGTGATGAAGGTGACTAAAGTACTGACCAGGACACACCGTGATGAAGGTGACTAAAGTACTGACCAGGACACACCGTGATGAAGGTGACTAAAGTACTGACCAGGACACACCGTGATGAAGGTGACTAAAGTACTGACCAGGACATACAAGTCAACATAAGTCTTTGTTTGTTGTACATCTGATGTCTGTGTGTTTGTTTGTGTCCAGGATTGATATAGATCCTTATCCATCCTCCAACCCACACACCAGCCCACACACCAACCCACACACCAACCCACACACCAACCCACACACCAGCCCACACACCAGCCCACACACCAGCCCACACACCAGCCCACACACCACACACCAGCCCCACACACACCCACACACCAGCCCACACACCAACCCACACACCAGCCCACACACCAGCCCACACACCAGCCCACACACCAGCCCACACACCAGCCCACACACCAACCCACACACCAGCCCACACACCAACCCACACACCAACCCACACACCAGCCCACACACCAACCCACACACCAGCCCACACACCAACCCACACACCAGCCCACACACCAGCCCACACCACCCACACAACCCACACACCAACCCACACACCAGCCCACACACCAACCCACACACCAACCCACACACCAGCCCACACACCAACCCACACACCAACCCACACACCAGCCCACACACCAGCCCACACACCAACCCACACACCAGCCCACACACCAACCCACACACCAACCCACACACCAGCCCACACACCAACCCACACACCAACCCACACACCAGCCCACACACCAGCCCACACACCAACCCACACACCAGCCCACACACCAACCCACACACCAACCCACACGATTTCACTGATATTAAATCCCAATCGCTTATTTCTGAAGCAAGTTGAGTGCCATAACTAGGCTTCATTTTGATGAAGTTAGAGGCATAACGTTGTTGTGTTTGCTCCGGTAACACACACACACACCCACCCACTCGATATTTGGCTTGAGAATTCGTCTCTGTGGCCTCCCACCACCAGGGTTGCCCCAACGTCCCAGCAACATCAATATTGACACAGGACGCTACCCAGCTATTTCTCTCTCTGCACGAGGAGTCTGGCTGTCTCTCTCTGCACGAGGAGTCTGGCTGTCTCTCGTCAGTCTCTGTTTGGGAATGGAGAGTTATTCCCCAAGGATATTTGACAACAGACTCCCCACTGAGATCATTTCTCTCTCTCTCTCTAAGACCTTAGGAATTAAATAGTCATGATATGTACATGCTGTATATCATGGGTCAAATTTTCTCATCAAGTAAAGATCTAAAGATGTAACGTAATGCATAACCAATATATATTATTATTATATATATATATTATTATATATTATACAGTGGGGCAAAAAAGTATCTAGTCAGCCACCAATTGTGAAAGTTCTCCCACTTAAAAAGATGAGAGAGACCTGTAATTTTCATCATAGGTACACTTCAACTATGACAGACAAAATGAGAAATAGAAATCCTGAAAATCACATTGTAGAATCTTTAATGAATTTATTTGCAAAATATGGTGGAAAATAAACTTTTGTTATTGACAAAATAATTATCTCAATACTTTGTTATATACCCTTTGTTGGCAATGACAGAGGTCAAACGTTTTCTGTAAGTCTTCACACACTTTCCTTTACACGGATCAGTCGTCCTGGTCCCTTTGCAGACAAACAGCCCCAAAGCATGATGTTTTCACCCCCATGCTTCACAGTAGGTATGGTGTTCTTTGGATGCAACTCAGCATTCTTTGTCCTCCAAACACGACAATTGAGTTTTTACCAAAAAGTTATATTTTGGTTTCATCTGACCATATGACATTCTCCCAATCTTCTTCTGGATCATCCAAATGCTCTCTAGCAAACTTCAGATGGGCCTGGACATGTATTGGCTTAAACAGGGGGACACATCTGGTACTGCAGGCGGCGTAGTGTGTTACTGATGGTAGGCTTTGTTACTTTGGTCCCAGCTCTCTGCAGGTCATTCACTAGGTCCCCTCGTGTGGTTCTGGGATTTTTGCTCACCGTTCTTGTGATCATTTTGACCCCACGGGGTGAGATCTTGCGTGGAGCCCCAGATCGAGGGAGATTATCAGTGGTCTTGTATGTCTTCCATTTCCTAATAATTGCTCCCACAGTTGATTTCTTCAAACCAAGCTGCTTACCTATTGCAGATTCAGTCTTCCCAGCCTGGTGCAGGTCTACAATTTTGTTTCTGGTGTCCTTTGACAGCTCTTTGGTCTTGGCTATAGTGGAGTTTGGAGTGTGACTGTTTGAGGTTGTGGACAGGTGTCTTTTATACTGATAACAAGTTCAAACAGGTGCCATTAATACAGGTAACGAGTGGAGGACAGAGGAGCCTCTTAAAGAAGAAGTTACAGGTCTGTGAATACTTATTTTCCACCATAATTTGCAAATAAATTCATTAAAAATGTGATTTTCTGGATTTTTTTCCCTCATTTTGTCTGTCATAGTTGAAGTGTACCTATGATGAAAATTACAGGCCTCTCTCATCTTTTTAAGTGGGAGAACTTGCACAATTGGTGGCTGACTAAATACTTTTTTGCCCCACTGTATATATATTTTTATTATTATCGTATATTAAATATATATTATTATTGCATATTAAATATATATTATTAGTATACATTATTATTATATATTATATATTGTTTTATTATATATTATATATATATATATATTATATTTTATATATTTTTTAATTATTATTATTATTGTATATTAAATATATATTATTATTTTATATATTTTTATTATATATTAAAGATATTTTATTATTATTATTATATATTAAATATATATTATTATTATTATATAGTATATAGATATTTTATTATTGTTATTATATATTACATATATATTATTATATATCATATAGATATTTGTATTATTATTTGTATATTTGAAATATATATTATTAAGATAGTGTCAGACTAGCTATGATGGGTCCTCATGCAGGTTATGGGTGACTGTACAAGGTCCTAAGGTGACTGTACGGTAGACAGCTATAGAATGTTATGGCTGGTGATGTAGTATCTGTGAATGCTCCATATGTGAAGACATGTCCAGTTGATTACTGAGATCTCTCTGATTCACCCGTAGGTGACAAATGAGTCTTACCTCAGAGAAGAGAAGAGAGAGAGAGAAAACCAAGTCTGCGTCCCAAAATGGCACCCTACAGCCTCTACTTTCACCCAGGGCCCATGGAGCTCTGGTCCAATAGGATGCCATTTGGGATGCAACCAGTGAGAGGTCAGTGAACCATTATATTGACAAGCCAAAATATGAGAGAAAGTCAGCAGACAGTAGCGACACTCTGTTACGGCCCATCTAGGTTAGAGGGACACCTTTCTAGTGGTCTGGCTGACGCTAAAACATACTTGATAAGCTGTCCGTGATGAGTGAGTGATTTTACGTGCAATTATTATTCTCAAACATTTTGTACCCCTTCCTCCACTCTTTTAAATGTCTCTTTGATGCTATAATGAACTCAGAGGCCTGCTCCCAGGGGGGGGGGCAGCAGCAGACTCTGAGACTTGCTCCTAGGGTGCAACAGCAGATTTGGGGGGGACCTTTTCCAACCGCTCCCTCCACATCCACCTAATGAGTGAACACGTGTGCACTACAAAGTGGCCAAGGGTGTTATTAAATGCTGCAGTGAGATTTAAATGGGCTTTTCTTTTAGATCTGGGATATTACTGGACCAAGATGTCTCTTCATGGAAAATGCTGCATTGCGGTCGTCCGTATGGACGGCTTTGACAAACACAAGACAGGCAACAGATTTTTCCACTGCTGTCAAACAGCAGCGCCCTTATCAAAGGATCCGCCAGATAAGCCACATCCCAATCTAGTCCTCTCATGTCCTCTCATGTCCTCTCATGTCCTCTCATGTCCTCTCATGTCCTCTAATGTCCTCTAATGTCCTCTCATGTCCTCTCATGTCCTCTCATGTCCTCTCATGTCCTCTCATGTCCTCTCATGTCCTCTCATGTCCTCTCATGTCCTCTCATGTCCTCTCATGTCCTCTCATGTCCTCTCATGTCCTCTCATGTCCTCTCATGTCCTCTCATGTCCTCTCATGTCCTCTCATGTCCTCTAATGTCCTCTCATGTGTGTATATGAGACAACACAGTCTACTGGGAATGTCCAAACCCAGGCTACATAGACTTAACGGTTGTCTTGTAAACTTCTGCAGTTGATAAAGATGAAAAGTTGGAACTCTGTGACCCAAAGAGCATTTGGCCTCTGAATAGAAGGACTGGTTTGATCTTCAAGAACACCTTGAGTGGATCTCAATGCTTCTGTTTGAATGTTCCTCCTGGACGAATCTCAATGTTCGTGTTTTAATGTTCCTCCTGGACGAATCTCAATGCTCCTGTTGGAATGTTCCTCCTGGACGAATCTCAATGTTCGTGTTTGAATGTTCCTCCTGGACGAATCTCAATGCTCCTGTTGGAATGTTCCTCCTGGACGAATCTCAATGTTCGTGTTGGAATGTTCCTCCTGGACGAATCTCGATGCTCCTGTTGGAATGTTCCTCCTGGACGAATCTCAATGCTTCTGTTGGAATGTTCCTCCTGGACGAATCTCAATGTTCGTGTTGGAATGTTCCTCCTGGACGAATCTCAATGTTCGTGTTTGAATGTTCCTCCTGGACGAATCTCAATGCTCCTGTTGGAATGTTCCTCCTGGACGAATCTCAATGTTCGTGTTTGAATGTTCCTCCTGGACGAATCTCAATGTTCTTGTTTGAATGTTCCTCCTGGACGAATCTCAATGCTCCTGTTGGAATGTTCCTCCTGGACGAATCTCAATGTTCTTGTTTGAATGTTCCTCCTGGACGAATCTCAATGTTCGTGTTGGAATGTTCCTCCTGGACGAATCTCAATGTTCTTGTTTGAATGTTCCTCCTGGACGAATCTCAATGCTTCTGTTTGACAATGTTCTCTTTCTCAGTGAGGTTTTCAGACATTTGGCAAAACAGATGAAGAAGAAATTACAAACTGCTACTATAGAGTTAAGAGCACCCTTAGCATCCTAACAAGGTCAAGCACCTAGCTATAAAAAACTCTATAGAGTTACAATTCAGCATCAGTTTACAATCCACTCTTAATTACAAATTCAGAAGTTAAGAGCATCTTAGCATCAGTAATAGGTCAGCATTAATTAAAACTGCAGTACTATAGAGTTAAGAGCACCGTAACTTAGCATCAGTATCATAGGTCAGCACCTAGCTATAATTACAAACTGCAGTACTATAGAGTTAAGAGCACCGTAACTTAGCATCAGTATCATAGGTCAGCACCTAGCTATAATTACAAACTGCAGTACTATAGAGTTAAGAGCACCGTAACTTAGCATCAGTATCACAGGTCAGCACCTAGCTATAATTACAAACTGCAGTACTATAGAGTTAAGAGCACTTAGCAACATAGGTCAGCACCTAGCTATAATTACAAATCAGTACTATAGTTCGTAACTTAGCATCAGTATCAGCACCTAGCTATAATTACAAACTGCAGTACTATAGAGTTAAGAGCACCGTAACTTAGCATCAGTATCATAGGTCAGCACCTAGCTATAATTACAAACTGCAGTACTATAGAGTTAAGAGCACCGTAACTTAGCATCAGTATCACAGGTCAGCACCTAGCTATAATTACAAACTGCAGTACTATAGAGTTAAGAGCACCGTAACTTAGCATCAGTATCACAGGTCAGCACCTAGCTATAATTACAAACTGCAGTACTATAGAGTTAAGAGCACCGTAACTTAGCATCAGTATCATAGGTCAGCACCTAGCTATAATTACAAACTGCAGGGACAAATTAACCAAATCAGAAAGATGCTTTCACTTCCGTCCCGGGGACGGCTGGAGCGAGCGATTAAATCACCTTCTACTTCTCTGTGCATGTTAATGGCCTTTACATTCAGCTCCTTTGTTTTTAATTAAGCTCCCAGCAGGTATGGGAGGAAGAGAAGGAGAGAGGGGGAGAGAGGGAGGGAGAGAGGGAGGAAGAGAGGGGGAGAGAGGGAGGGAGAGAAGGGAGAGGGGGAGAGGGAGGGAGAGAGAGGGAGAGAGAAGGAGAGAGAGGGAGGGAGAGAGAGAGGGGGAGAGCGAGAGAGAGGGAGGGAGAGAAGGAGAGAGAGGGGGAGGAAGAGGAGAGAGAGGGAGAGCGAGAGAGAGGGAGGGAGAGAGAGCGAGGGAGAGGGAGGGAGAGAGAGATGAGGGAGGAAGGACTAAGGAGGGAGGGGGAGAGGGAGGGAGAGCAAGGGAGAGCGAGAGAGAGGGAGGGAAGCGAAAAGAGCGAGAGAGAGATGGAGGGAGAGTGAGAGAGGGGGGAGGATGGGGAGGGAGAGTGAGAGGGGAGGGAGAGAGAGGGAGGGAGAGCGAGAAAGAGCGAGAGAGAGAGGGAGGGATGAGAGAGAGGGGGAGAGAGGGAGGGACCAGAGAGAGAGGGAGGGAGAGTGAGAGGGAGAGAGAGGGAGGGAGAGGCCACAGAGCGGGAAGCGAGGGAGGCGAGGGGAGAGCCAGGAGAGAGGGAGAGAGAGGGAGAGAGAGAGTGAGAGAGAGAGAGAGGGAGAGCGAGAGAGAGGAGAGAGAGAGAGAGAGAGAGAGAGAGAGAGAGGAGAGAGAGAGAGAGACAGACAGACACAGACAGAGAATAAAGGAGAGAGGGAGGGGTGTGATCCAGGTCTTCGTGTGCTCTAAGTATCATTAAAATTTGGCCATTCTAGTTCCGGCCTATGAGAATGTCCCAGGTACACTAATACAGGGAACTGCACCATACATACACATACAATTTCAACAAAATCCAAACTATAGTGTCTTACGTAAGCCTAAGGATGCAACATGTACCAGGGAAAGCATGCTGGACTCTGAACAGCACATAACCAAGCCACAGAGCCACCACCAGGCCACAGAGCCACCACCAGGCCACAGAGCCACCACAAAGCCACAGAGCCATCACCAGGCCACAGAGCCACCACCAAGCCACAGAGCCACCACCAGGCCACAGAGCCACCACCAGGCCACAGAGCCACCACCAGGCCACAGAGCCACCACCAAGCCACAGAGCCACCACCAGGCCACAGAGCCACCACCAGGCCACAGAGCCACCACCAGGCCACAGAGCCACCACCAGGCCACAGAGCCACCACCAGGCCACAGAGCCACCACCAGGCCACAGAGCCACCACCAGGCCACAGAGCCACCACCAGGCCACAGAGCCACCACCAGGCCACAGAGCCACCACCAGGCCACAGAGCCACCACCAGGCCACAGAGCCACCACAAAGCCACAGAGCCACCACAAAGCCACAGAGCCACCACAAAGCCACAGAGCCACCACCAGGCCACAG
>NC_088239.1:82060810-82065810 GCF_036934945.1 Oncorhynchus masou masou | reverse complement strand
AGGTACTCATGTCTGGTCTGGTCTGGTACTCAGTACAGTCACTACCATGTCACTACCATGTACCATGTCCCTGGGTTATCTCTGGTCTGGTACTCAGTACAGGTCACTACCATGTCCCTGGGTTATCTCTGGTCTGGTACTCAGTACAGGTCACTACCATGTCACTGGGTTATCTCTGGTCTGGTACTCAGTACAGGTCACTACCATGTCACTGGGTTATCTCTGGTCTGGTACTCAGTACAGGTAAATACCTTGTCACTGGGTTATCTCTGGTCTGGTACTGTGCAGGTCACTGAAACTACAAGGGTGTCATGACACAGTGCACACTGGCACTGTATCTCAAATAGCACCCTGTTCCCTTTATGATGCACTACGTTTGACCAGGGCCCATAGGACGTAGTGCACAATATGGGGTACCATCTGGGACGAATCCTTGGTATTCAAGTATGAATCATCTGTGTCCATAGCGAAGTGCTGCCGTGATCTCCTACAGCTGAAACGGTCTACAGGTGTTCTCCCGGGCGTGAAACAGAAATAAGTGTAACAGTATAATTTTAAACCGTCCCCTCGCCCATACCCGGGCGCGAACCAGGGACCTTCTGCACACATCAACAACTGACACCCACGAAGCATCGTTACCCATCGCTCCACAAAAGCCACGGCCCTTGCAGAGCAAGGGGAACTACTACTTCAAGGTCTCAGAGCAAGTGAACGTCACCGATTGAAACGCTATTTAGCGCTCACTGCTAACTAAGCTAGCCGTTTCACATCCGTTACATAAGCTAAAGTTGAAATCAAATACTACAAGGTGGTTTTACGAGTTTCGACATCAAGACACGGCATCGTTGAGACGCAATACTGGACATTTAAAAATAAATAAATAATAATAACGTGGGCCTCCCGGGTGGCGCGGTGGTTAAGGGCGCTGTCAGCGCCAGCTGTGCCATCAGAGTCCCTGGGTTTTCCGCTGTATCTTCTGGCTGAATGGGCGCTGTGTTAGAGAAGCAGTGTGGCTTGGTTGGGTTGTGTATCGGAGGACGCATGACTTTCAACCTTAGTCTCTCCCGAGCCCGTACGATGAGACAAGATAGTAGCTACTAACAATTGGATACCACGAAAAGGGGTAAAATTAAAACATTATTTTTTTTAAATGTAAAAGAAAGTCATAATAAATCAATTCATATTGTGTTTTGTCACATGCGCTGAATACAACAGGTGACAGATTGACAAAGAATTTAGATCGCAGTAACAGTAATGGTGGAACACATATTGGTGTGCAACATCTCCTGAACCTGCTATAGTGCTGAACCTCTATAGTGCTGAACCTCTATAGTGCTGAACCTCTATATGTGCTGAGACCTCTAATAAGTGCTGGGGTGAAAATGCTATAAACAGTACTAATGAAAACAAATGTCTATAAGTGCTGTTTTACTAAAACAACCAATTCTATAGTGCTGAACATGGTGATATACAACAGGTGTACTACTGTGATAATGCTGAATAAAACAGGTGTAGACCTACTGTGATAATGTGAATACAACAGGTGAACCTCTGATAATGTACTGTAACCTCTATAATGTGCTGAACCTCAGTATAAGTGCTGAACCCGTGATAATGCTGAATACAACAGGTGTACTGTACTGTGATAACAACTCTAGTGATAATGCTGAATGCAACTGAACCGATAATCTGAATACAACAGTAGCTGTTGATAACCAACTATAGTGCTGAATGCCTACAATAGGTGTAGTACAGTGATAATGCTGAATGCCTCTATAGTGCTGAAACCTCTATATGTACTGATGCTGAATGCAACTCTATAGTGCTGAACCTCTATATGCTGAATGCTGAACCTCTATAGTGACAACAGGTGTAGAACCAGTATAGTGCTGAACCTAATAATAGTGCTAAAAGAAAGTATGAACCTAAAATAACAATAAGTGCTGCACTGGTGATATGACTCTATAGTGCTGAACCTCCATTATAGTATTTGCTAATACAGTGCTGAACCTCATAGTACTAATGCATCCACCTCTCCTCCTGTTTTCTAAGTCTAACCTCTGATAGTAGTACTGAACCTCTATAGTACTGAACCTATATAGTGCTGAACCTCTATAGTGCTGCACCTCTATAGTACTGAACCTCTATAGTACTGAACCTATATAGTGCTGAACCTCTATAGTGCTGAACCTCTATAGTGCTGCACCTCTATAGTGCTGAACCTCTATAGTGCTGAACCTCTATAGTGCTGAACCTCTATAGTGCTGAACCTCTATAGTGCTGCACCTCTATAGTACTGCTGAACCTCTATAGTGCTGAACCTCTATAGTGCTGAACCTCTATAGTGCTGAACCTCTATAGTGCTGAACTATAGTTACCTCTATAGTGCTGAACCTCTATAGTGCTGAACCTCTATAGTGCTGAACTATAGTGCTGAATATAGTGCTGAACCTCTATAGTGCTGCACCTCTATAGTGCTGAACCTATACTGAACCTATATAGTGCTATATAGTGCTGAACCTCTATAGTGCTGCACCTCTATAGTGCTGCACCTCTATAGTGCTGAACCTCTATAGTGCTGAACCTCTATAGTGCTGAATCTCCATTTACTGCCTACTTCCCCTGTACTGCCTACTTCCCCTGCTTGTTTTCCATGTAATGCCTACTTCCCCTGCTTGTTTTCCATGTACTGCCTACTTCCCCTGCTTGTTTTCCATGTACTGCCTACTTCCCCTGCTTGTTTTCCATGTACTGCCTACTTCCCCTGCTTGTTTTCCATGTACTGCCTACTTCCCCTGCTTGTTTTCCATGTACTGCCTACTTCCCCTGCTTGTTTTCCATGTACTGCCTACTTCCCCTGCTTGTTTTCCATGTACTGCCTACTTCCCCTGCTTGTTTTCCATGTACTGCCTACTTCCCCTGCTTGTTTTCCATGTACTGCCTACTTCCCCATGTACTGCCTACTTCCCCTGCTTGTTTTCCATGTACTCCCTACCTCCCCTACTTGTTTTCCATGTACTGTCTACTTCCCCATGTACTGCCTACTTCCCCTGCTTGTTTCCCCTGTACTGCCTACTTCCCCTGTACTGCCTCCTTCCCCTACTTGTTTTCCATGTACTGCCTACTTCCCCTGCTTGTTATCCATGTACTGCCTACTTCCCCATGTACTGCCTACTTCCCCTGCTTGTTTCCCCTGTACTGCCTACTTCCCCTGTACTGCCTCCTTCCCCTACTTGTTTTACATGTACTGCCTACCTCCCCTACTTGTTTTCCATGTACTTCCATGTACTGCCTACTTCCCCTGCTTGTTTTCCATGTACTGCCTACTTCCCCTGCTTGTTTTCCATGTACTGCCTACTTCCCCTACTGTGTTCTGCCTTTCAACCAGGACAACGGAATGGATCCCAGCCGGCGACCCAGAAAAACGACTTCGTAAAAGAGGGAAACGAGGCGGTCTTCTGGTCAGACTACGTAGACGGGCACATCGCGCCCCACTTCCTAGCATTCTTCTCGCCAATGTCCAGTCTCTTGACAACAAGGTTGATGAAATCCGAGCAAGGGTAGCATTCCAGAGGGACATCAGAGACTGTAACGTTCTTTGCTTCACGGAAACATGGCTCACTGGAGAGACGCTCTCGGTGGCGGTGCAGCCAGCGGGTTTCTCCACGCATCGCGCCGACAGAAACAAACACCTTTCTGGTAAGAAGAGGGGCGGGGGCGTATGCGTATGGCTAACAAGACGTGGTGTGATCACAGAAACATACAGGAACTCAAATCCTTTTGTTCACCTGATTTAGAATTCCTCACAATCAAATGCAGACCGCATTATCTACCAAGAGAATTCTCTTCGATTATAATCACAGCCGTATATATTCCCCCCCAAGCAGACACATCGATGGCTCTGAACGAACTTTATTTGACTCTTTGCAAACTGGAATCCATACATCCTGAGGCTGCATTCATTGTAGCTGGGGATTTTAACAAGGCTAATCTGAAAACAAGACTCCCTAAAATGTATCAGCATATCGATTGCGCCACCAGGGCTGGCAAAACCTTGGATCACTGTTATTCTAACTTCTGTGACACATATAAGGCCCTGCCCCGCCCCCCTTTCGGAAAAGCTGACCATGACTCCATTTTGCTGATCCCTGCCTACAGACAGAAACTGAAACAAGAAGCTCCCACGCTGAGGTCTGTCCAACACTGGTCCGACCAAGCTGATTCCACACTCCAAGACTGCTTCCATCACGTGGACTGGGACATGTTTCGTATTGCGTCAGGCAACAACATTGACGAATACGCTGATTCGGTGTGCGAGTTCATTAGAACGTGCGTTGAAGATGTCGTTCCCATAGCAATGATTAAAACATTCCCTAACCAGAAACCGTGGATTGATGGCAGCATTCGCGTGAAACTGAAAGCGCGAACCACTGCTTTTAATCAGGGCAAGGTGACTGGTAATATGACTGAATACAAACAGTGCAGCTATTCCCTCCGTAAGGCTATCAAACAAGCTAAGCGTCAGTATAGAGACAAAGTAGAATCTCAATTCAACGGCTCAGACACAAGAGGTATATGGCAGGGTCTACAGTCAATCACGGACTATAAGAATAAATCCAGCTCAGTCACGGACCAGGATGTCTTGCTCCCAGGCAGACTAAATAACTTGTTTGCCCGCTTTGAGGACAATACAGTGCCACTGACACGGCCTGCAACGGAAACATGCGGTCTCTCCTTCACTGCAGCCGAGGTGAGAAAAACATTTAAACGTGTTAACCTCTTGAAACTCTAGGGGCGCTATATCATTTTTGGATGAAAAACGTTCCCGTTTTAAACAAGATATTTTGTCACAAAAAGATGCTCGACTATGCATATAATTGATAGCTTTCGAAAGAAAACACTGACGTGTCCAGAACTGCAAAGATATTTTCTGTGCGTGCCCTAGAACGTGAGCTTCAGGCAAAACCAAGATGAGACGGCATCCAGGAAATGAGCAGGAT